>NW_027069494.1:932666-983089 GCF_002906115.3 Quercus suber | reverse complement strand
TTTTTTTTTTTTTTTTTTGAATTTTTTTATGTACATATGAACAACATGATGAATCAAATGCATCAAACACAACATGGATTTTATTGAGTAAATGACCAACTAGAAAGAAAATGCTAAATAAACAATAAAACCAAAGAACCAATCTAAAAACTTGTAACATGAAATTCAAGCAAAGTCTGGATGACTGGCCGATGATGGCAGAGTAATGACTTGTTTGTCAATCAAATTTTGAATGGCATGTCGCAGATCGATGCATTTGTCTATCTGATGGCCAGGTTTTTGGTGCTATTTGCAGTACTCATGTGACTTGTAACCTTTAGGAATTGGGCTTGGAGGAGGTCGAGGTTCAAGTGGGCAAAGATGCCCTTCATGTTTGAGCTTTTCAAACAATTGGCTCATAGGCATGTTGAGTTCATTGAACTTCCTTTGAGGCCTAGAATGGACAGTTGATGATGTTTGGGGAACTACAACATTGATTGCCTCCTCATTGGTGGTGTGGATTGCAGCTTTCTAAAAAATGAAGCCTTCTTTATTCTTTAACATGCCATTATTGATAGCATCTTCCACCTGAGTACCAGCTATGACCAAGGCTTTGAAGTTCGGAAAGTATTGGGCAAAAAGATGCTTGTATAATATGGGTAACAAATTCTTCACCACCATTTGGATTTGTTCTTCTTCACTAGGTCTTGTGATCATCTAGGCTACCTTGGCTCTCCATTTGGTTTTGAAGGCAGAAAAGGACTCCTTCGCCTGATGTTTAGTGGTCTCCAAGTCTCTCTTTGTCACATCTACTTCTATTTTGTACTGGTACTAATTGTGAAACTCGCGGCAAATGTCCTTATAACTCCTTGCTTTAGCATCATCTAGGTTGAGGAACCACCTAAAAGCAACCCTAGTCAAGGTGTTTTGAAACATTTGAGCAAGCAGTACTTTAGTTGCTCCTAGGGGCTGCTTGGCCCTTATATACATCTTCAAATGGGACTTTGGGTAGCCTATCCCGTCGAACTTGTCCAAGGTTGGCATCTTGAACTTGGGAGGCAATCTTACATCTAAAAAAAGTAAGAATTGGTAGTCCATGAGGTCCTCCATCTTGCAAGCTCTCTTGATCATCTCTTCCATCTTGTTTACCCTCTTGTTGATTTTCTGCTCACTCTCCATGGTTGGTGGACTATAGTCAGCCTTGCTTTCCTCTTGGTTACTCTTTAGGTTTTGAAACTATTGCACCATAAGGTTCATGTCCTCCCTCAACTGGATTTGACTAGCTACCATGGTGTTAAGTAACTCTTGGGTGTTCATGGGTTCTTTAGTGTTTGGATGTTCCTCCTTTTCCACCATAGTGTTAGGATCTTCAGACTTCTTGTGGCTTGGACTGTTTTATAGGTCGAATAGGGGATTATGATGTTGCAGCAGTGAAGTGCCTTCTAAGCTCACAGGCTTCAGTGCCATGATAGGAGTAATGGGCTTGGAACTGGAGCTACTAGCTTGAGTGTTAGCTTTAGGTTCTCTTTGAAGCCTTCCTTCAGATCTTGACCAAATTCTCCCTTCTCTCTAAGAACAGGCTTGGCCGGGTTAATCAAAGCTAGGTCTCGATTTACTTTAATCAAAGACAAACACACACAACAAGCAATGCAATTTTAACATGGACCGGCCTAAGGATAGGTTCTAAGTCATTACATTGTAGGGAGGGTTTGTTGTTTTATTGTTTCCCATAGCTAGGTCGTTATGCCTCCCAACTTGTAATGTAATGAATATTGCATTGGTCTGAACGGCATGGTCTGTCCTTTACAGTCAACAAGAAATGATCTAGTGACTTTGGGCTATGAATTGGTGAGTTCGCCACTGAGTACCCGAATATAATGAAGACCGGTGATCCATGGTTACTACCACCATATGTTGAGATGAGTACATGCAATATTTGTTATTTTGATGACACATACTATGACAGTTAGGGAAAGCTTTTAACAATCAACATGGCAATACAAACAACAACAAAAAAATATCATACAAACATCTCAAGAAAAAGACACCCAAACAAACAAAAACATCATACAAAAAAATCAAGGGTCTATAATTGGTCACTAAAAGTCTAACACAAAGTTTAGCTCTCAACATCTCTAGTGAAGTCACCACTATGAGAGACCGGGAACTCAGGTGCTCTCAAAAAAAGAGATTTGGGTACTTTTAAGGGCACCTCTCTTTTTGGGTTAGTGGTGTGGAGTCGCCTTTTTATACAAAAAAATAAGAAAAAATATATATAAATTACATTATCAAAATATTCCAAATGTCATTGATTGAATAAAGACAAGTACAATTTTGGTTAATTAAACCTTACAAGGCTTTGGGTCCCAGTTACAATCTATGCAAAAGAATACAAAACTTTGGTCCTAATTACAATCTACCAAAATTAAATAGACAAAACACTAATCTACCTATCCAAAAACCCCAAGCTTGGGTGCTAGGTTACGGAATGAAGAGGTGTTAGGCACTCATTCCACCCAGACAGAGTCTGGTCTTCTAGACTCTAATGACCAATATTCCTATTTTTTGCATGATGTTAAATGATATGTTGAACACACATGACAAATACTTGACAAAAATTAATTTAAATAAATTAACCTTATGAATGATGTCCTCTTTTAAAAAGAATATTCAGATATATTTTGGAAAAAAAAATAAATAAAACTTGGTTTGTAAAAAGAAATCAGATCTGTTTTTGTGAAAGGTTAAAAAAAGACTTGGTTTGTAAAAAAAAAAAAAAAAAAAAAAAAATCAGATCTGTTTTGTGAATTAAAATAATAAGAATTTGTTAAAAAGAATCAGATCTATTTTTGTGTAAAGTTAAAAAAGTGATTTTATCAAGAAAAAATCAGATCTGTTGTTTGTTAAAAAAAAGAAAAAAAAAATGAGACTTTGAAAAGAATTAGAAATGTTTTGTGTCTAGTAAAAAAAAGATTTTTTTGTTTGTGAAAAACTAGATCTGTTGTTGGAAACAAATAAAAAGGACTTTTGAAGGAGGATTCCTATTCGTGAGACGAATTTATCATGCATCACACAAAAAACTTTAACCTAAATTCAATCCCTTCTTTTGAATTTCAAAATTTGCAATTTTATGACAAAGAAAATTTTTTCAAAAAAAATCAGATTTGTATTTAATGAAAATATAAATCAGTTTTGAGTTTTAGAAAAATTAGATCTAAAAATATAGATCGGTTTTGAGATTAGAAAAAAAAATCAGATCTGTATTTAATGAAAATACAAATTAATTTTGAGTTTTGAAAAAATTCATATTTGAAAATACAGATCAGTTTTGAGTTTTGAAAAAATCAGATCTGAAAATACAAATCAGTTTTGAATTTTGGAAAAAAAAACCAGATATGAAAATACATATTAGTTTTGAGTTTTTAAAAAATCAGATTTGAAAATATAGATCAGTTTTGAATTTTGAAAAAAAAAAAAAAACCAGATATGAAAATACAGATCAATTTTGAATCTTCATAAAAAAATTTGTTAATCATAGCAAATTTTGAAGTCGAAAAAGAAAGAATTGAAATAAGCAATCACCTAAGGTATCTAATCATGGAAATTATATATTAAGAATGAGACATAATAAAACATACTAAACGTATTCATGCATCAAACAAAAACAAACTAATTAATGGAAAAAGAAAATAAAGAAGAAACAGAATACCTCTTGTATAAGCGTGCTCTTCTAATGAATGAATATTTTAGAAATCAAAGAAGTTTGTTCACCTCTTTGAGTTCTAAAATACCTTACTTACAAAAAAGAAGTTCCTAAAGCAAAAGTCTTCAGAACGTCTTTAACGTAAGGGGAGTTGAAAAATCAGAAGAGAAGAGCTAAAAACAGGGGGGGTCAGAAAGTGTGAAAAGGTTGGGAGGCCTCCCCTATTTATAGAGGTTGGAATGCTTAAAAAAATAAGCAAAAAACTTATGGGGGAAAATCCTAAAAAAAAGGAGATTTGGATAAGAGTAAGCTGATTTTTCAAATTAGAACAAGCTTCAGTATTTTGATCATATCGTTTTACTCAAAATTTTTATTAAGATGAAATTTTGACAGCTAAAGAGAAATTCGATTCTCTACAACTTTGTCAGAAATAGCCTAGTCCTAAATTTGAGTTCTACGATGGCAAAAGTTCCTTGGAACGTGAATTTGAAATCTACTACTGGATTAGGATTTTTAAAATAATTATTTTGAATATAATTATCCTAAAAGCCTAATTATCTACAATCTTTAAATATTATCAGCTTATTTGTTTTAATCCCATGCAACAAATTTCACTTTAAGAAAAATACTCCACTAATCACATAAATTCATTTAATTAATTTTAATTATTAACCAATCAAAATTAATTTCAATTAATCACACGTGATCGGCTTCACCCCATATAATGCATGCAGACCGTGAAAACTTGATCTCATGATACCTTTCAATTTGACGGTTTGATTTGGGAATCGAATAGACTGTCGCGACCATTAGAATCCCAAGATTATTTTTATGATGTGCAATAAATGAATTAATGCATGTAATGCAACTATGAATATCGGATATATGAATGGTCACTCTAGCCATCTTCCTTGATTAAATTATGGGTGCAAAATCGAGTGTTTACAGGCGGCCTAGGCAAAAGTCAAGGCAAAAGAACCCTGCTAGATTGAAAACTCGAAAGGGCGGTCTAGGCAAAAGTTAGGGGAAAAGACCATGGGCATGGCGAAAATTCCTAAAGGGACATTATGAGCAAAAATTACATGGCAAAGGAAAAAAAAAAAAAGAATAATAATGACAATAAAAAAAATATAATAAAAGGAAATTCTCTCATTGCTTAAATTAAAGGATAATAAGATTGTTTTCATAGGGGATTTAGAACATTCCAACCCTTTATTGAATTCAAAAACAAAAACCTGAGAATCATAAAAGTGCAGAAAAGTAAAACATGGGGCCCCTCAAGGTGGTCACTCAGTCCTCCTTGCTTTCTTGCTACTCTTCATGTAAGCTTTCTCATCCCTCAGAATCCACTTCATATTATCCTTCAACCATTGCTTGTACCTTGCAGTGGGGTAAATGTATTTAGGAGGAACAATGTCTTTTGTCACCCTACGACGTGGCCAAGCCTTACTGATCCTACCCAAGATCCTATCGGTGAACACCGCGATGTGGAAGACACCCTCATCATTAGGACCTCCTTGACACACTCCAAATTGCCTTGAGATACGACAAGTGAGTAGTAAGAGCAGCATCGAAGCCCAACTAAAGTCACACAGTGGTCCTTGCAGTAACTATGGACCATGCTTGAGATATGCCACCATTCCATGACCCATTGAATGTCGATCTCCTTAAGGTGACCCATAAGCTTCATGTATGCCTCAAAGCTCATGTCACTTTGATGAAGCTGGGGGTCTCTAAGATGCTGAGAAAGGTAAGTGTTGAGGGATACAGCAGGGGAATGAAGCAACCGAAGCCTCTCTTGTAGCCATATCTAAAAGAAGAAAAGAAAAAAAAAAAAAAGGAGGAAAAAAAGAAAGAAAGAAAAAAAAGGGAAAAATGGAAAGCATGAGTGAGAAAAAAATAAAAATGATGATGAAAGACGATATAAGGTGCCTCGATGGGTTGAAAACCGAAAGGCGATCCATTCAAAATTAGAGGAATCCCACTAGGTTGAGAACCTAGGCAAAGTTAGGGATTATACCTGAAGACGAAGATGACTTCCCACAAAGAAGCTTGCTTCCTTCCTATGAAAGGCATCCAAAGTATTGAGGGTTTCCACCAAAATCGAGCCCATCGATTACCTCTCCTTAGCTCATAAGCCACCATGCACATCCGAAGATCCACAGAACATGATTTTTGGACCAACAAATACCTTGCAAGGGTATATAAGCAAAAGGCACGAAGGAAGTACAATCATGACCTTTCACCTTCAAGAATGGCCAAACCGGAAAAATTATCAAAGACCGGCCTAAGATTGAGTTTGCCAAGGACCCACCACCTATTTTTTGTGGCAGCAAGGATGCCCAACACAACTCGTAGTAAGGAAGGAAGATCCCCACCCATGGTAGGGAAGACGAGGCCATCAATCTCCGGTTCACCCATGATAGCAGCAAATTCCTCGATAGTGGGGCGTAGTTCTATTTTTTTGAAGTAGAATACATACCAAGAAGAAACCCAATAGTTGGCAACAGCATAAAGAAGAGGCTCATCCACCCTAATTTGATGGTAGGGGAAGATGCAAAAAAGACCATAGGGAGCAATGGAATCCTTCAAATCAGGACTAAACTTCCTAATCCAAGTGGAGAATTTTCTACCATTGGAGGACCTCAAAAAAGTGTTCTCTGGGTTGGAAATACATTGGTGAGGGTTTTAGACTCAAATGGCTACTTTTATACTTAAGTAAGACAATCAGGGTTTTTCTGATTCGTGACCCATGTACTCAGAGTCAACCTTGCGTAAACAAAGTTAAAGCTGGGTACGCAGGCTCATCTCCACGTATGTATGGTGCTTGGCAGAAGCAAATGTTCCCCTATTTTGAGTAGAGTTTTTTTACTCCAAAGCATCCTTAGGGTTCCTGTGACCTAAAGAATCATTCAAGACACATTCCAAGCATAAGATTGCAGGCATTAAAGAAGCAAAGTTGTATAGAAACAAACAATTTATGATATATCTTGTAAATTAAGTGCTAAGTTCCCCATCAAAAGCATAAATATGTTCTTAATACAATCCTTTGTCTCAAACTGAATTCAAATGTTGCTAAAAGGGAAAGTAAAACACTAAAAGCCAAAAAAAGAAAAAAGTTGTGTTGTATGCCTCTATGTGTTGTGACAGCAGGTAATCAACGATGTTGCCTCTTCCTCAGTTGGTAGCTAGGAGTCGCCTTTGAGTCCTCCTCCTCACCACCACCACCACCACCTTCATCGTCATCATTACCACCACCTAGGTGGGCCATTCCTCTAGGACCATATAGCTCCTTCGAGTAGTTGGTCACCTTCAACTTGAGATTCCCGACTAGCCACACCAACTCCTCACGCTCTTGGATAGTGGGCTGCAAGTCTCCCCTATTACAATTTCCCACATTAGAAGTCATGATAGACAAAAAAGAAAAATAGAGAAGAAAAAGAGAATGAGTATATACCTAAACAGTAAGGGAAGGCATGAGGCGAGTGATGTTGAACTCCTTATAGTCCAACCCCTCAAGAAGCCGCTTGGCATAGGGAACGCCGCTCCCCTCTGAGTTGTATTCAGCATCAGTTATAAAGTGTGGGGCAAGCATGAACTCAAATGGGTCCATCAGAATTTATGGGTTACCCCTACCCACCAACTGGCACCTCACCCTCTCCGCCAAATATAGTGCCCTCAAGTCCACTCCTTCAAGAGGTCGAGTAATCTCTGAAGCAATAAGAGTAGTAGGCTCTAAGTCTTGAGTAGTAGGAAGGGACTGGCCGACCCATGGGGCCTAGTTTACTTATATTGGCACAAGGTTAGAAGAAGAATATTCTAAAGGAAATGCATGAAGAAACATGAACAACCTAGAACTGTTAAACTTACCTCATTCAAAGTTAACCCTGCAAGGTGGGCCCTCACTTGAGGAAAATCCTTCAGATGCCCCACAAGCTGCAAAAAGAAGCACAAGCCACAGGTTAGATGCAAGATCACGATTTACAAGATGACAGATGCAAGATGACAGTTTACAAGATAACACAGTTTGCAAGGCTACAAGTGAAAGTGCAAAGAATGAAAAGATAACTAACCTCAAGGAGCTTCCAAGGCCCTACAAGCTATCGCAAGGTGGCCCGGCTGAGAGTATCAAGAGTGGAGTAGAGATAGGCAAGACATACCTGCCCCCAGTTGGTCCTCCGTGCCTTTCTAAAGTCCTAAAAGAGGGTCAATCACCTCAATGACACCGTTTGCCCACTATTGGCAAAGAGATAAGCCCCCAACAACTGGAGAAGGAAAGCCCTAGCCATACAGACACACTCCTCCATGGTCCTCTGTGGGAGGAATATGTAATCTGACACCAAGTCAAAGTAGCGGATGGTCTCAGTGGAGTACTTCCTCCCCAACATGTTGAGACCCAGCTAGATGCTCGACACACTGTCCAAACTGATGATGTCCCCTTCGAAGCTAAGGTCGGTCATGTGGTAAAAGTCATACAGAGTCACCATCATCTCCTGCTCAGCAATATGAAAAGTGTAGGTTGTATCACACCACCTCTCAGTGAGGGACTGCACCAAGGTAGCACTCGCATACTTCTCTAGAAGAAGACCAATAATAGGCTCAAAGCCTACCTCCTAGATATAGCCCCTGGTTTCAAGAACAAGAAGATTGTACCACTCCACCACTTTATTAGTGCTTCCCCTACCTTAGATGATGACTACAAAAAAAGAAGATGACATTAGATTCTTGATTCAAGCAAAATTTGGAAAATAAGATGTTTTAATGCAAGAATGAAGATAAAAAGAGGATGTAGTGATATGCGGATACAAAATGACAAAAAGGTGTGTTAGGATTGCACATGGAAGTGAAACAAAGGAAAAATAAGTGAAAGTGGGTAGAGTAGAGCTTCTGCCAGACATCTTACGTACGCGAGTCAAAGCCTTCGTACGTAGACAAGACCCTGCATACGCAAGACCATTCCCACGTACGTAGAACCTTAAGAATAGACCTACATATGCAAGAACAGAGCTATGTACGCATGAATATATGCTGCGTACGCAGGCCTGAGCCACATGGAGTTCCTATTTCTAATGACCAAAGGCCTAAGACTCAAGAGGAAGAAATATGATGAGATAAGTTTCTGATGCTTCTACAATAGAAAGTCTCATGTACGCCATGCTTTGTACTAGACCAAATATCTGTTATTCAGTTGGCATGGTCCACCGATATCAATCAAATCTAAGACCAAAACATTGGCAAGTTGTAAAGCATATTCTTAAGTATCTACGGAGTCTACCATGGAAGCTAAATATGTTACTGCTTGTGAAGAGACAAAAGAAGCTATCTAGCTCAAGAAATTCCTTTTTGATCTTGGTGTAATGAGAATGGAGCACGCTCTTATCACATTATTTTGCGACAATAGTGGAGCAGTTGCACAATCCAAAGATCCAAAGAATCACAAGAAAGGAAAGCACATTGAGAGAAAGTACCACATCATTCGAGACATTGTTACTCATGGAGATGTAATAATTGCAAAGATTGATAGTGTAAATAATCTAGAAGATCCATTTATCAAAGCCTTGTCTCAAAGGACTTTTGAGTCACATTTAGAGGGAATGGGAGTTAGATTAGTGTACAATAGTCTTTAGGGCAAGTGGGAGATTGATTAGTGCCCTAAAATCCTATTGCATGATACTATGTATGTTATTATGTATGACTTTATGTTGTGATTAATAAAGTTGCTTTATTATTATCTAAAATGATGGTAACATGAATATTTGGACATTATCATATAGTCCATGAGATGCATAGTATGTGATTTATGTGAAAAGTTACAGAAGATATAAATCACAAGTTCTTTGTAAACTCAGAATTTTAGTTCGTAGTCAGTGATGAAATTGGGCATCTCATCTGTGAAGACTATAACATATCAACTAAGATGATTTGTCTTGATCATAGAAGTGGAGACTTCTAGTTGATATGTTGATATATTTTAAGAGTTAAAACATATTGAACTGGACTGTTGTGAGATTTATTATTCTCCTAACGATTGTCAAATGAATAATAAATCTCACGACTTTTATTTACATGAACTCTTAATCCTAAGAGAATAATAAACCTGATCATGAAATATAGGTTGCTTTAATATATCAAGAGTGAGATCTAAAGTTACGGTCAAAACCTCAATATGTTGGGCAGCCGCATTTAGTGTTGATGGAACATATATTCCTAAGATGGAATTTATAGTCTCTTAACAAAGATACAAAATATTCTTTTGAGATAAGTTTAATGAGTTTGTTATTCAGAATGTTATGCCTAACTACTTTAGTAAATAGTTACTAAAGTATATATTTATGAAATTAGATTTCATAAATATATGATAAATAACTTAAAGGATTAAACCGGATACTCAAGGATTAAGATGTAGTAATTTACAAATGGCAGTCTATATTCATGACTTTGTATTATTACAAATATTTTATGAAGGAGTTGCATGTACAATAAAGTCTTGGGATATAATTTATTAATAAGACCTAGAGTGCAATTATATTTATATAGTAGTATTAAATGTAATTAATGGTAATTTTGGACTTCTCAAGAGTTGACAGAAAAGCCTAAGGTCCATTGGAGCTAATGTCTTATTTGTTTCCTTTTGGTCCTACTTCAAGCCACATACTAGAGTCCAATTGGATAAGCTCAAAAGGCTAACCAAATTAGATAATCAGTTATAAGGAGAGAAACATACAAAATTTAAGTAAGATACATGAAATGCTTTGCATGTGAGTGTTGGACACTATCTAATTCTCTCTTAAACAAATTCATATAACTGATTGAGAGACCACACTTTTGGGACATTTGTGAAATTAGAGTGAAGATTAATAGTGTTCTCAAGTACTTTTAACCTTTATTTTGAAATTCACCACACTACGGTACACTCTCTTATTCTTAACTTCTGAAATTTACATACTTCTGAAGTTACTCGCGAAAAATGCCTCTAAAGCACAAAATTTTTTGTGGGTAAGCTTTACTCACGAAACAGTCGCTAGACAATTGCGAAAGTTTCTATCTGAATTTTGTGTTTTCACTTTTTTGCCTCAACCCATTTTCACGAGAAGAGCTTAGTCGCGAGATTCTCACGAAAATGCTTTTTAAGTGTTTTCAAATGTATAAAGTGCAAGGCTGGGTGTGATTAGATTACACATGTTTACAAAATAAAAACCTTTAATTTAAAACATCCAGTGGAGAAAGATTCAAGGGTTGGATCTCATGGCCTCCATTATCGGTTTATAGTAGTATGCAATATATACTTTGTCTTTGCTTCGAGCTTAGCATTCCATGCAGAGATTATTTATTTCATGGTCCTACGAGATTGAATTTCTTAGTTTATAGTGGTTTGATCAAAAACCTTGTCTTCGCTTCGAGCTTTGCATTTAATGCGGAGGGTGTTTTGTATCATGGTACTACAAAATAAGCCTGTTAAGGAGATGAAATGTGGCTACACATGATTCTAGACAATGGTATACACTAGACTAAATATTATAGTATCCTCTATGCTGAGTTCTTACTATTATTATTTAGAGGCCAAATGTATAACGACATGTTATTAGTGTTTGATAAGAGTTGTCATGATAGCACTAATAATATGAATAGTTCTCAATCAATCATAGTATTTAATGTTCACTCTATGGGATTAAGTTGTCGTTGCATATATTATATTATGATTTTATTAAAGTTCCATACTATATGTTTATATGCTAAAGTGATAGTGTCCAGTTTACTTATTATATTCATGTTCATTATTTTCAAATTGGAACATGGCATCATTTAGCCTACTTGTTACTATTCTTAATCAAAACAAACTGATTGGATCCAACTATGTTGACTGGAAAAGAAATTTGGACATTGTTCTTACAGCTGAAGAGCACAAACATGTGCTTACTCAACCATGTCCTAGCTTTCCTTCATTAGATGCTCCTCTTGAGGTAAAATAGCGATATGATCGTTGGCAGAAATCTAATGAGATGGTCAAGTGCTATATCCTAGCATCTATCTCAAATGTTCTACAACATCTAATGCAGGATCTAGAACTAGCTTCGGACATAATGTTAAGTCTGAAGGAGATGTTTGGTGAGCAATGCCGTTCTACAAAGCAAGAAACTATAAGGCAAATTTATAATACCAAAATGGCTAAAGGCAATTTAGTAAGAGAGCATTGTCTTACAATGATCTCTAATCTGAATATACTGAAAGTTTTAGATGCTAATATTAATGGAGAATCATAAGTGGACATGATACTTCAGTCACTACTGAAATCATTCATGGATTTCAGACCCAATTATTATATGAACAAAAATATTTATTCATTGTCTGAATTAATGAATGAGTTGGTAGCGACGGAAGGCATTCTTGGTACATCTAGTGTTGATGCTAATATGGATGAAGTTTCTACTTCATAACTTAAGTCGAAAGGCAAGGGTAAGAAGAAGAAGAAGAAAAAGGACTTCACCAAGCAAGATGGTAAGCAAATTGCCTTAAGGGTTGCCGACAAAGGAAGGAAGATCAAAGGAAAGTATTTCCATTGTGGTGAGAAAAGACATTGGAAGAGGAATTGTCCAAAATTCAGGGCTGCTAATAATAAGGGTATGAAAAGTTCATTCCTCCTTGAAATATGTTTAGTACAAAATCCCATGAGTTCTTGGTGTGTGGATTCAGGTTGTACTAATTATATCTGCAATTCTTTGCAGGGGTTCCAGGAGACCAGAAAGTTTAATGAAGGGGAATTATTTCTTACTTTGGCTGATGGGAGTAGGATTCCGATTGTATCTGTTGGAGTTGTTAATTTATGCTTTAAGTCTAGGGTTTTAATATTGGAAGAATGTCTATATGTACCTAATGTTCGTAGAAATTTAATTTTTGCAACTTATTTAGGTAAATATGGATATTGTGTTATCTTTAAAGACAATATTGTAATAAAGAATGGTAAAGTGTTTATCTATTCTTGCAATATTGTGGATGGTCTTTATATTTTAACTCCTGATAAGCATGAATTATATAATTTTGAATTAGATAATAACTCTCATGTGAAATCATTGAAAAGAAAGTTTCCTTCTACTAGTGATGCATATCTTTGGCATTTACATTTGGCTAATTTTAATTCAAATAGGATTCAAAGACTAATCAAAGATGGTCTCTTAGAGTCATTGGACTTTGATAAATTTCTAGTTTGTGAATCTTGTTTGGAAGGCAAAATGACTAAATGACCTTTTAGTGCAAAAGGTAGAAGAGCCCAAAAGTTGCTAGAACTAATGCATTTACTCTAGATTTGGTTACGTGTACCTAATGAAACGGAAGTCCGAAACCTTTGAAAAGTTCAAAGAGTTTAGGGCTGAAGTTGAGAATCAATTAGGTAAACGCATAAAAGCCATTCGATCTTATCGTGGTGGCGAATACCTTCTTGGGGATTTTAAGGATTACTTAACTGAAAAAGAGATTGTATCCCAATTGATTGCACCTGGAACTTCGCAACAAAATGGTGTAGCAAAAAGAAGGAATAGGACTCTTTTAGATATGGTTAGGTCCATGTTGAGTTATTCGACTCTACCAATTGCTTTTTAGGGATATGCCTTAAATACTGCAATGTATCTTCTGAATTTAGTACCTTCAAAGTTTGTTCCTAAAACACTTGTAGAGTTGTGGAATGGGCATAAGCCTAGTATAAGACATCTCTATATTTGAGGTTCTTCAACAAATGTGTTGAAAGGAAAGTCTGACAAGTTACAGTCTAAAACAGAAATAGATTTCTTTGTAGGGTATCCAAAAGGAACTGTTGTAGATTTATTCTATAGTCATAAAGATAATAAAGTATTAGTTAGTTCAAATGCCAAATTCTTGAAAAATGACTATATGAATGATTATACTCCTAGAAGTAGAGTTGTTTTGGCTCAAATGAATGAACCTATAAATGAACAACTAATGGATGAAACTAGGGATGATGTGGTTGTAATGGATACACCACAAGATATTACTCATGAGATGTCTAGTACACAGGTGCCTTGTTGTAGTGGGAGGATTGTTAGGCCACCTATAAGATTTATAGGTCTAGTAGAGACTTATGAAGCTATCTCAAAAGAGACCGAAACTGATCCTTACACTTATGAAGAAGCAATGAATGATATAGATGCACATCATTGAGTCAAAGTTATGAAATTTGAATTAGATTCAATGTATTCCAACCAAATTTGGGATCTTGTAAAGGCGACTAACGACATTAAACCTGTTGATTGCAAATGGGTTTACAAGAGGAAGGGAGGGATATATGAAAAGGTTGAAACCTTGAAACTAAAGCTAGTGGCGAAAGAGTATACATAAAAAGAAGGTATTGATTATGAAGAAACCTTTTCACTAGTAGCAATGTTTAAATCGATCAGAATTCTCTCATCCATTACTGCTCATTATGATTATGAGATTTGGCAAATGGATGTCAAGATTGCTTTTCTAAATGACAATCTTGAAGAAGAAATCTATATGATGCAACTAGAAGGTTTCATAGCAAAGAACCAAGAGTATATGGTGTGCAAGTTGAAAAGGTCCATTTATGGACTTAAGCAAGCATCTAGATCATGGAATTTCAAATTTGATCAAGCAATCAAGTCATTTGATTTTGAACAAAATTTGATAAACCATGTGTGTACAAAAGACATCAAGATAAAGTAGTAATGTTCTTAGTACTTTATGTTGATGATATTCTACTTATTGGAAATGATGTAGGGGTAATGTCATCGGTAAATGTTTGATTGTCAAGCCAATTTGATATGAAGGACTTGGGTGAGGCTAACTTTATTCTAGGAATCAAGCTTTGGCGAGATTGCAAAAATAAGATGTTAGGCTTGTCACAAGCTGGGTATATAAATAAAGTTCTAGAATAGTTCAGCATGCAAAACTTCATAAAAGGATTACTTCCTTTCAGACATGGAGTTTCTCTGTCTGATGACCAAAGGCCTAAGACTCAAGAGGAAGAAAATGTGATGAGACAAGTTTCTTATGCTTCTGCAATAGGAAGTCTCATGTATGCCATGCTTTGTACTAGACCAGATATCTGTTATTCAGTTGACATGGTCATCAAATATCAATCAAATCCAGGACCAAAACATTGGCAAGCTGTAAAACATATTCTCAAGTATCTACAGAGAACGAGAGATTATATGCTTGTCTACCGTTGTGAGGATTTGATTCCCATTGGCTATATAGATTCAGATTTTCAATCAAATCTTGATTTCAGAAAGTCCACTTCAAGTTGTATGTTCACCTTGGGAGGTGGAGCCATAAGTTGGAGGAGTGTTAAACAATCTTGTATTACGGACTCCACCATGGAAGCTGAATATGTTGCAGCTTGTGAAGCGGCAAAAGAAGCTGTTTGGCTCAAGAAATTCCTTTCTGATCTTAGTGTAGTGAGAATGGAGCAAGTTCCTATCACATTGTTTTGCGACAATAGTGGAGTGGTTGCACAATCCAAAGATCCAAGGAATCATAAGAAAGGAAAACACATTGAGAGAAAGTACCACATCATTCTAGACATTGTTACTCGTGGAGATGTAGTAGTTGCAAAGATTGATAGTGTAAATAATCTAATAGATCCCTTTATCAAAGCCTTGCCTCAAAGGACTTTCGAGTCACATTTGGAGGGAATGGGAGTTAGATTAGTGCACAATAATCTTTAGGGCAAGTGGGAGATTGTTAGGATTAATGCCTTAAAATCCTATTGAATGATGCTATGTATGTTATTATGTATGACTAAATGTTATAATTAATAAAGTTGCTTTATTATTATCTAAAATGATGGTAATATGAATATTTGGACATTATCATATAGCCAATGAGATGCATAGTATGTGATTTATGTGAAAAGTCACAGAAGATATAAATCACAAGTTCTTTGTAAACTCAAAATTTTAATTCGTAGTCGGTAATGAAATTGAGCATTTCATCTGCGAAGACTATAACATATCAACTAAGATGATTTGTCTTGATCATGGAAGTAGAGACTTCTAGTTGATATGTCGATATGTTCTAAGAGTTAAAACATATTAAACCGAACTACTGTGAGATTTATTATTCTCCTAACAACTATCAAATGAATAATAAATCTCACGACTTTTATTTACTTGAACTCTTAGTCCTGAGAAAATAATGGACCTAATCATGAAGTGTAGGTTGCTTTAATATATCAGGAGTGAGATCTAAAGTTACGGTCAAAACCTCAGTATGTTGGATAGCCACATTTAGCGATGATGGAACATATATTCTCAAGATGGAATTCATAGGCTCTTAACGAAGATACAAAATATTCTCTTGAGATAAGTTTAATAGGTTTGTTATTCAAAATGTTAGGCCTAACTACTTTAGTAAATAGTTACTAAAGTATATATTTATGAAATTGGATTTCATAAATATATGATGAATAACTTAAAGGATTAAACCGAGTACTCAAGAATTAAGATATAGTAATTTACAAAGTGGTAGTCAATATTCGTGATTTTGTATTACTACGAATATTTTATGAATGGGTTGCATGTACAATAAAGTCTTGAGATATAATTTATTAATACGGCCTAGAGTATAATTATATTTATATAGTGGTATTAAATATAATTAATGGTAACTTTGGACTTGTCAAGAGTTAACAGAAAAGCCCGAGGCTCATTGGAGATAGTGTCTTATTTGTTCCATTTTGGTCCTACTCTAAGCCACATACTAGAGTCCAATTGGAAAGGCCCAAAAGGCTAACCCAATTAGATAATCAGTTATACGGAGAGAAACATACAAAATTTAAGTAAGATACATGAAATGCTTTGTATGTGAGTGTTGGACACTCTCTAATTCTCCCTTGAACAAATTCATATAACTAATTGTGAAACCACACTTCTTGGGCATTAGTGGAATTAGAGTGAAGATTAAAAGTGTTCCTAAGTACTTCTAATCTTTATTTTGAAATTCACCACACCAAGGTATACTCTCTTGTTCTTAACTTCTGAACTTTATGTGAATGTTGGACTCCCCCTTTGTGCCCACAAAAGTGCTTGATAATATCCTTGTAGCATTTGAAACACTTCACTACCTCAAAAGAAAGACCACAGGGAAATTAGGTTACATAGCACTTAAGCTAGATATAAGCAAAACCTATGATCTTGTGGAGTGAGAGTTTTTGGAGAAAATTATGCACCACCTGGGTCTTGATGAGAAATTGGTTCAAATTAATATTGTTGGAAAAACTGGTTTAATATCTCATACAAAACACACAGCAGAAGCAACAAACACGGATCTACTTCATTCATGAGAGATAACATTTAACCTTGAATTCTAGAACAAAGTATAGAAAGTGTAGCTTGATGCAGTGAAACTCAAAACCAAGACTTGAGAATACCTCTTATCAATATCCCAATTCCACATAGTGCCCGAGAAGAGTGATCTCTCAATTAGTTTTTATGTACGTTGATTTTCAAAGAAAAGTTCTTTTTAAAAGATGTTGTTCTTCTTGTTGCAGAGAAATTTTTTTCTCTTTTCATCATATGTACATAGATAACTACCTTGGTAGTTACTTTATTTAATAACTCCTATTAAATAAAAATTGATTATCTAATTAGGTTAGCCTTTTAGGCCTGCCTAATTCGGTTTTAGTTTGTGGCTTGAGATGGGACCAAATGGAACAAATAAGACTCTAGCTCCAATGAGTCTCGGGCTTATCAGTCAACTCTTAACAAGTCCAAAGTTACCATTAATTATATTTAATACCACTATATAAATATAATTGCACTCTAGGCCTTATTAATAAATTATATCCCAAAACTCTAATGATATCATTTGACCCCTCCATGAAGTATCCATAGTAAACAAAGTCATAATGAACTGTCACTTTGTAAACAACTATTTTGTCATTGAGTACCCGGTTTAATCTTTTAGTTATTTATATTTATTGAAATTCGATTTCAATAAATATAAACTTTAGTAACTCCTTAATAAAGTGGGCGCCCTGAATAACCAGTTCTCATTAAACTTATCTCAAGAAGATATTTTGTGTCTCTATAAAAAGAGATTATGGATTCCATCTTGAGAATATGTGTTCCCTCAACATTACGTGTGGTTACCCAACATACTAAGGTTTTGACTGTCAATATTAGATCTCATTCTTAATATATCAAAGTAACCTACTGATCGAATTCACTATCCTCTCAGGATTGAGTGTCTATGAAATTAGAAGTCGTGAGATTAATCATTCAGGTGACAGTTGTTGATTGAATGATTAATCTCACAGCAGTCCAGTTCAATATGTCTTAACACTTAAGACACATCAACACATCAACTAGAAGTCTTCACTTCCACGATTAAGACAAACCATCTTAGTTGATTTGTTATAGTCTTCGCAGATGAAATGCCCAATTTCATTACCGATTATGAACTTCGTTTGAGTTTACAAGGAATTTGTGATTTATATCTTCTATGACTAAATCACATACAATGCATCTCAATGACTATGATAATTTTCCATTAGTTCATATACAAATAGTCTCATATAATTTAACAATTTAATTATTTATGACATGCAAATAAATTGTATTTTAGGGCATAAACCCCAACAATTATGTTGTGTCTGCACTCAGTCTCCTATTCAGTTCTCTTGAACGGCCAACTTGTGGGCAATATTAAGTCATCAAAAGGTTTACGCCAAGGTGACTCTTTATCCCCTTATCTATTCTTATTATGTGCCTTGGGATTGCAGAGTTTAATTCAAAAGGCTAAGGTGGATGAGGATATTAGAGGTGTTTCTATATGTAGAAATGGACCATGGATTTCCCACTTATTCTTTGCAGATGATAGCATGTTTTTTTGTCAAGCTAAGAAAGTAGAATGCCACAGAATTTTGGAGATCTTGGCTGTCTATGAAAGAGGTTCAGGGAAAAAAAATAATTGAGACAAGACTAATATCTTTTTTAGTTCTAATACTTAAGCACATATTTAGACCCGGATCCAAGCACTTTTGGGGGTTCCTGCCATATGTCAATATGACAAATATTTGGGCTTGCTAGCACTTGTGGGTCGAGCCAAGAAACAAAGTTTCATTTATCTTAAGGAACGAGTGTGGAAGAAATTACAATGGTGGAAGGAAAAGCTGCTCTCACAAGCGGGAAGGGAAGTCCTTATAAAGGAAGTTATTCAGGCCATCCTTACTTACACTATGAGTTGTTTTAAACTCCCTAAGGGTTTGATTAAAGATTTAGAGGTTTTGACATGTAAATTTTGGTAGGGGTATGGCGGTGATAGTAGGAAGGTTCACTAGGTCAATTGGAAGAAACTTTTCCAAGCTAAAGATGCGAGTCACATGGGGTTCAAGGAAATTGAGAAATTTAAGGACGCCTTATTGTCAAAACAGGTTTGGAGAATGATTAACAACCTGGACTCTTTATGCCATATAGTGTTCAAAGCTAGATTTTTCCCAGACTGTTCAATTTTGGATGCTAAGGAGTCATCGAACAGGCTCATATGCACAGAAGAGCATCCTTAGTGCTAGAGATGTGATTCAAAAAGGTATGGTTTGGTGCATTAGGAACGGTTAAAATGTTCGGATCAATGAGGATAGGTGGCCACCAATGAACCCGAGTTGCTCCATCACCTCCCCTTAGCCTTCAGTGTTAGCCGAGACCAAAGTTCAGGATCTTATAAATCCTAACTTAGGTGTATGGAAACCAGACCTCATTCACCAGTTGTTTTTGCCTCATGGAGCTACTGCAATCCTGGGTATTCCTCTGAGTTGGCGCTGCCCACCTGATAAAATTGCTTGGTCTTACTCTCCATCGAGTTTGTTCATAACAAGTAGTGCTTATAAGCTTTCGGTTTCCTATGATGTTATTGTTCAAGCTAGAAGCTCGAATATGGAGACTCAAAAACAATTTTGGAAAGGTGTTTGGAGTTACGTATTCCAAATAAAATTAAACACTTTATTTGGCGAGCTTGTAATGATGCACTGCCAACTATGAGTAATCTCTATCATAGACAGATTACTCCCTCGGACAAGTGTGAACTTTGCCAACTCTGCCCAAAAGACCCATTGCATGCTTTATGGTCTTGCAAAGATGTGGAAAATGTTTGGAGTTCATTCCATTGCTTCCACCAATCGAGCTCCCTTCAACCCTCGAATTTCAGTGACTTACTCTCTCGGTTTTTTTAGGTTCAAGAAGATTATAGAAAGGAGGTTTTTGCTATTTTAGCTTGGTTCTTATGGAACAGGAGAAACGCTATCCATTTTGGTCAACCAGTGCACCCTCCTGCTAATATCATTTCATTGGCGGGTAACATGTTGCTAATATCTCCCATCCTTCAACAATGGTGCCCCCCTGAGCTAAACCAACACAAAGTCAATTTTGATGCTGCTATATTTAGAGGTACAAACTCGGCTAGAATTGGAGTAGTTGCGAGGGACTAGAGAGCTGAACTTATTGGCGCAGTGTCTGCTTCAATCCCACTGTCTCAGGCAGTTGCTGATATGGAAACCTTGGCATGTCCAAAAGCTATGGAATTTGCTACTGAGATTGGTTTGCAAAGGGTAATTTTCGAAGGGGATTCAACCATGGTTATCAATGCCTTAAATCATGGTAGCGTTGGATTTTCTTCCTATGGAGTGGTTATTGAAGACATTCACTGTCTAACTGTGGTTTTTCAGTCCTCTATTTTCAATCATGCTAGTCGTTCTTGTAATTGTGTTGCTGATGCTTTAGCGAAAAAAGCTAAAGACAACTGGGGCACTCAAGTGTGGCTCAACAACCCACCTGAGGACATTGCCTCCTTACTGTTATTTGATGTTCACTAAGTTCTTGTTTCTTATTAATAGCCCAGGCTCCTTGTCTAGTTTCTCAAAAAAAAAAAAATTCCTCCTGGGAAAGAAGCCTATATTTTAGTTGTTCTTCTTTTAAAAAAAAAAAAAATCGGATGAAAAATGAATAAAAATGACTAAATTTTAGGGGGGAAAATGAATGTGAAGAAAAAAGAAAAGCCTAAATTTTAGGAGTTTTTTTTTTTTTTTTTTACTAGGAGTTCTCTTTTTGAATTCAAAACATAGTAGATGTACGTGTGTTTAAATTTGTTACTTGACATTGTTGCCGTTATTTCTAAGAGAAGTTACTATTTATATATGAGGGTAATTTTTGAATAACATAAAAATCCAGTTCAATAAAGGGAAATTTTTGGAAATATTATGACGTTATTGACCCTAATGTGGCGTTTGGTACAGGGTAATGTTTTAGGATTCCTAAGAATGTTTAAAGATTTCCATATTTGGTTGCAAATCACGCTATGGAATCAGATGCCAGGGGAATCTAGATTCCCCCCTTAAACCCCTATCAGTAGGAATGTGGATTCCTTTTAAAACAAGTGGGAATCTAGATTCCCAAACTTAAAAGAAATTGTATTTTTTTATAAATTGACAATTTTAACCCTTTTTCCTTATCCTTTAAGCAATTAAGATAAAATATAAAACAAATCATCAATATATTTCCCTTGTCTTTATTTTTTCCTGACAAAATAACATAAATAGAATAGACAACTTTGTTGATATATTCTTTAACAAAGTTTTATTTAGGTTTCACGTGTGAACAAAAAAAAAGAAAAAAAATGTTTGAAGGGGACTCTCCATTATTGCCAAGTATTCACTTTTGTTGTTGTGTGTGTATTGCTGAACAAATTATTAATGGATTTATTTTCATGGAAAATAAATAATTTTAATGAATTTGTCATAATTAATAGTTTATATTTGGTTTTTCATTATTTATTTAGAGGAAGATTTTTTTTTAAATGACTTGGTAGTTCACATTCAAATCTAAGGATAGAATGGGAAAAATAAATAATTCATTTAAGATTCCTAGGAATAAATTAAACATTATTATCTCACATTCCTAGGAATCTTAAGAGATTCCTAATGAAACCAAACATAGGAATAGTTACATTCTTAGAAATGTGATTTCTAGGAATCTGGATGCCAAGAGTAATGTGGATTCTTCTGTACCAAACGCCACCTAAGGATTTAAGCTTGTCTCTATCGTTTTCAACAAACCAAAGCACTTAAGGAAACCCTTTGTGGCGTTTGGTATGGGGTAATGTTTTAGGATTCTCATGAATATTTAAAGATTTTCATATTTGGTTGCAAATTACGCCAGGGAATCAGATGCCAAGGGAATCTGAATTCCCCATTTTAAACCCATCTCAATAGGAATGTGGATTCCCTTTAAAATAGATAGGTATCCAGATTCTCAAACTTAAAGGAAATTGTATTTTTATAAATTGACAATTTTATCAATTTTTCCTTATCATCTAAGCAATTAAGATAAAATATAAAACAAATCATCAATATCTTTCACCGCCAAAATAACATAAATAGGATAGACAACTATATTGATATATTCTTTAACAAAGTTTCATTTAAATTTCACGTATGGAAAAAAAAAAAAAAGTTTGAAGGGGACCATTTATTATTGCCAAGTATTCACTTTTGCTGTTGTGTGTGTTGCTCAACAAATTATTAATAGTTTATATTTTGTTTTTCATTATTTATTTAGAGGAATATTTTTTTTTTTAAAGGACTTGATAGTTCACATTTAAATCTAAGGATAAAATGAGAAAAATAAATAATTCATTTAAGATTCCTAGAAATAAACCAAACACTGTCATCTTACATTCCTAAGAATTTTAAGAGATTCCCAATGAAAACAAACATAGGAATAGCCACATTTCTAGGTATTCAGATTGTAAGGAATCACATTCTTAGGAATCTAGGTGCTAAGAGTATTTGGATTCCTTCGCACCAAATGCCACATTAGTGTTTGGGCAAAATCCTCCTCTTGATGATGTTCAATGGGACATGATAAAGGTATGTGAGAATATGAAAATTTCTCTTTAAGGTTACAAGAACTTCTACCTTCATTCTATAGGGATTAATGTTTAGTTTTTGTTCTTATAGTGAGTACAAATCAAAGGTTGGATGACTACTCTTCGACTTCGAAATTCTAATATGGCAAGTTTCTGGGTAGCTTGCTCGACCGAGGTGATAGGCAAGTGTTGAGCAAGCTTCTCAGTGACTTAATTTAATTCACTCGTTTGATAGCTCACTTAGCACTTCGGACTTCGCTCAACCGAGATCTTCACAACATCAACTTCAATCTTTTCTTTCAATTCTTCTTCCTTGATTACTCAATTTATTTATACTCAAATGAAGAAGTAACATGGAAATCAATGCAAGTAAATTTGAAACTTTGACACAAAACTTGCCAACACTATTTTAGCCATGCATTGAATTAAAAGTTAGTTAGACATGTGAGAATTAGCTTAGATTGTGATTATTTTAGCAAAACTATCATATTTAAAAAAAAAAAAAAAAATTGAAATGATTCGTGTTCATGTCAACCCAAGACAACTTGTTTATTAAATAGGTTGATATAAGTCATTGATTCTGTTAACTCAACATGACTTATTTATTATTTAGCATGTTACGTGGATCATATCATTTCAACCAGGCACTTAATACACATATCGTGTTAGGGTTTTTGGGGGCGGAGGGGGGGGGGGGTTTTTTTTTTTTTTTTTTACTAGGAGTTCTCTTTTTGAATTCAAAACATAGTAGATGTACGTGTGTTTAAATTTGTTACTTGACATTGTTGCCGTTATTTCTAAGAGAAGTTACTATTTATATATGAGGGTAATTTTTGAATAACATAAAAATCCAGTTCAATAAAGGGAAATTTTTGGAAATATTATGACGTTATTGACCCTAATGTGGCGTTTGGTACAGGGTAATGTTTTAGGATTCCTAAGAATGTTTAAAGATTTCCATATTTGGTTGCAAATCACGCTATGGAATCAGATGCCAGGGGAATCTAGATTCCCCCCTTAAACCCCTATCAGTAGGAATGTGGATTCCTTTTAAAACAAGTGGGAATCTAGATTCCCAAACTTAAAAGAAATTGTATTTTTTTATAAATTGACAATTTTAACCCTTTTTCCTTATCCTTTAAGCAATTAAGATAAAATATAAAACAAATCATCAATATATTTCCCTTGTCTTTATTTTTTCCTGACAAAATAACATAAATAGAATAGACAACTTTGTTGATATATTCTTTAACAAAGTTTTATTTAGGTTTCACGTGTGAACAAAAAAAAAGAAAAAAAATGTTTGAAGGGGACTCTCCATTATTGCCAAGTATTCACTTTTGTTGTTGTGTGTGTATTGCTGAACAAATTATTAATGGATTTATTTTCATGGAAAATAAATAATTTTAATGAATTTGTCATAATTAATAGTTTATATTTGGTTTTTCATTATTTATTTAGAGGAAGATTTTTTTTTTAAATGACTTGGTAGTTCACATTCAAATCTAAGGATAGAATGGGAAAAATAAATAATTCATTTAAAATTCCTGGGAATAAACCAAACATTATCATCTCATATTCCTAGAATTCTTAAAAGATTCCCAATGAAACCAAACATAGGAATAGCTACATTCTTAGGAATGTGACTCCTAGGAATCACATTCCTAGGAATCTGGATGCCAGGAGTAATGTAGATTCCACTGTACCAAACGCCACCTAATTGTAAAACATTTGTAGGAAAAGTTATTGTTTATTGGTGAGGGTATTTTTGAACTTGAAAAAATTCCAGATCAAAGAAGGAAATCCTCTTATAAATAGTGTGTGTATAATAAAAGTTATTGTTTCAAGTCTTGTCTATTTTGTCCATTTTATTATTCATTTTTTATTTTACAAATCTAAAGATATAAAGACAGCCACATCTTTTAAAAGATGTGTATAATATTAGTCCAAAATAATTATGTTTAGACTATGAAATGAAGAAATGAACAAGATTTAAAATGAAGAGATACTCCCATATGATTTTTTTTTTTTCTTTTTTTTTTTTTTTTTGGGTGTGCAAATGAGTTTAGGGCTTTTTAGACTATATGGACAAATTTGGATTCAAAAAACCGGGTGTTGTGGGATTCTTTACAAAAAAAAAAAAAGTTTTTTTCATTTTTTTGGTTTGGGGGGTTTGAAATTTTGAAAGGCAGGTGGGGATGAGTTTGAACTTTGATCCTTGTTTTTGTCAGGCAAAGTAAGATCGGGGAAAAGTAAGAAAGAAATATGGGCATGGACTAAGGACAGTTGTCAGGTAAAGAGAATCTCTTTCTTTTTCTTTCTATCTGTCTGTCTATGATTGGAAGAGGCAGTAGTGCTGCCCTTCATTATGTACATTGTGATTGTCTCAATAACTATTCTCATTTTGACTTTTAGGATGCATGTATACTCCATCTTTGCACAAATACCAATACGTATGATACCGATACCTTTAAAATACATGCCATTTTTTTTTTGTTTTTTAAACCAATATGTTTAGGATGTACTTGTGATACAGTGTGGGTATATGGTTATAATCCAACCCATAATAGTGGGTGTAAGGACACATTTTGCAGCCCAAGCCCAAGGTGTATGGGATCTTGGTCTAGTGAGCCCAGTACAATAAATTTGTAGGGAGTGGGTTGGAGAACTAGGCCCTAATAAATTTGATAACGGCTAATATAGATTTAAAAGATGATCAAGCAAGAACAAGGAAAATAGAGGTAAATGAATTCACTGTTCGAGGAGGTATTTTTTGTTATATAAATTAATAACAGTTCGGTATAAGTCCAATTTTGATCACTACAGTGTTCTTTCTCTATTTTTTCGATCCATTCCTCGTGGAAGCTCTCTTGCATTATATATCTCTGTTTGGACTATCTTGACCCAACACTTGTTGATCACTTGTGCCCTTACTCGAGTGTCTGTCCCATCAGACACCCTCTTTGGCTTTCTGTGAGTTGTAGTAGCCAAGACAGCACTCTTTAGGAATCTTTTCCACATAAATATGGCTAGAAAAGTAGCTACAGTGCATTTAATGCGGTGGTAGTAGCTTTCCCTTAGATTCCTCTGAGCTCCCATCCTTTTTGTACTTTCATATCACCCATCTCTATTAGCAGATCATCCTAGAAGGTTACTTTGAATGATAAGGCGCATATTCGATTCGTGCTTCGCTCATCCGAGGAGATAATCCTCCTCGGACCAACTTTCTCAGCCCTTCCGCTTGTATTTTACTTGTGGGGTTTTGAGCTTGACGCCTTCACCACTGTTTATTTGTCCTCGGACAAACCAGGGTCCTCGGCCATGGCCTAAGGCTCAATACATGAACTTGGGCCCTTATCCTTACAGTGGGAGAGAGCCCAAACTTGTATAAAAAATAATAATATTTTTTATATATTAGTTTCATTGTTGAACGCTTACTTAGTTATCTTTTTATTTACTTTTTTGGATATTTTATTGTATTCTAAACATTATTTAATGACCATAGATTTATCCATTATTTCTCTTAAATTGGTGTTTAATAATATAAAAAAATGATAAAAAAATATATTATAAATATATTTAAATTTAATAAGTAATTAATAATACATATCATAGAACCTCCAATAGTATGATTTGAAATGTACTGTTGCGATCTCACTTCCAAATTATGATGACCATATATAATATGGGAGTTGGAGAATAAGGAACAAAATTGTTTTCTGAAAGGGAGAAAATACGGGCTAGGATGCCTAGAGTGAATGGACGGGCTAATTATAGTCCGCGAGCCAAAAAAGAGGCGAGCCTGTTATTCATACAAGGCCTTACATGGACGGACCTAAGATGGACGGAGGGAAGAAAGATAGGCTGATCGGCCATGGGCCTGTTGGACCTCTTAATGGGAATACTTTGGCCCATTCTCGAAAAGCCCTAAACAGAGTCCTTGCGCAACCTGGATTCTGGAATTTTCATATATTGGTGAAGATCTTCCCTATAAGGAGAAGATCTATCCACCACGTTTCGGACTCTAAAAAAGATGATTTCTACAAGGAAAGGACTTGGATTCCAAGCGAAAGAGGGAAAACTTTCGACCACTATAAAAGCCCCAATACTCTCACCAATAAAGGTATGCATTATTTACCCTCTCTAGCACTTTAGAGTTGTGAGAATATTCCTGACTTAACTTTCGGAGGGCATTTGGCTGGCACCACACTGGTGCTCTTTGATAGGTTTTCTTCTTTGTACTGTGTAGGTTCACGTTCGAGCGCGAAGGCATCGTGTGGCTCACTGGTGAATTTCTCAGCTTCATCAGTTGGCGCCATCTGTGGGGAATCAAGAAGAAAGTGGTCAGACGTTGCTTCATCCCTAAGACAGAAGGGTTGCATGGTGCTCACTCGCTCAATGGCAACCACCAACGACATCCAAGGAGAGGAACCACCCACAACCGCACTCGAGAGACAAGTTTAGACTCTCACCGCGGCCGTGGAGCACCTCACCAAACAAAATCATGACCTAGAAGAACAGTTGCATCAAAGGAACACAGCACCCAACAACCGAAGGGAGGATCAGGAAGGTACCAGCGCCATGCAGAGAGACCGAGAAGGGCCTGAAGGGAGCAACGCCCTAAGCAGGCCAGAATGACAAAACACGAGCCTCCCATCCCTCATGGACGCAACTTCTCCACCTATGTTTGCAAAGATGCAGGCGATGAAAGAGCAGATGGATATCATGATGAATGCCCTAAAGGGACGAGTGTCCAGCGACCTCGACGACCTAGTGAACCGGACTGACTCCTCATTCACTGGCCTCGTCAATTCCTTTCCCCTACCGCACAAGTTCCGGATGCCACAGATAGAGAGTTATAATGGAGTCAAGGATCCCCTAGACCACCTGGAGACATTCAAGACCTTAATGCATCTACAAGGGGTACCGGACGAAATCATGTGTAGGGCCTTCCCCACAACACTGAAGGGTCCCACGAGAATTTGGTTCAGTCGGCTGACGCCGAACTCCATCAGCACTTTCAAAGAGTTGAGCGCTCAGTTCACCTCGCACTTTATAGAGGGACACATGTACAAGAAATCCACGGCATGCTTAATGAGCATCAGGCAAAGAGAGGACGAGACGTTAAGATCCTACATAACCCACTTCAATAAGGAAGCGCTCTCGATCGATGAAGCCGACGATAAAATATTGGTGGCAGCTTTCACGAATGGGTTGCGGAAGGGCAAGTTTTTGTTCTCACTATAAAAAAACGTATAAAAAAACGACCCCAAAATCATGTCAGAAGGAGCGGCAGGCGGATATGCGTCAGGATCAGGGGCAGAAAAGACCAAAGACAGGAGACAGAAGGGACGAAAGGCGCCCTAAGCCCCCGGGAGGAAGGTTCACGAGCTTCACCCCTCTAAACGCCCCGATTGGCCAAGTTTTGATGCAAATCAAAGACGAGGGAGGGGACGCTGATGTTCCCAGGAAACTAAAGAGCAACCCAAGCAAGCGGCCACGAGACAAATATTGTCGTTTCCATCGAGATCACGGCCACAACACAGCCGATTGCTACGACTTGAAGCAGCAGATTGAGGCCCTCATTAGACAAGGGAAGTTGCAGAAATTCGTCAACAAAGAGAGAGCGGATCTTAATCGCCAAGAGCCAGCCCCCCAACGGGATAACGAGCGTCCTAGACCCCCCATCAGAGACATAAGGATGATCGTGGGAGGAACCGCGGCTACTGGTTCCTCCAAAAAAGCTAAAAAAACGTACCTCAGATCGGTCCTGAACGTCCAGCTAATAGGCTCTGTGCCTAATACCACACGGGTGGAAAGCCCTATCATTGGATTCACTGAAGAAGACGCAAGGAGACTCCATCATCCACATGACGATGCGTTGGTTGTCAGCATACGTGTGGGGGACTATAATGTCCACCGAGTATTAATCGACAACAGCAGCTCGGCAGACATTCTATACTATCCAGCATTCTAGCAAATGGGGATCGACAGAGTGCGATTGATACCAACGAGTGCTCCACTTGTCGGTTTTGGAGGAACAAGGGTATTCCCAATAGGCTCCATCACACTCTCGGTAATAGTGGGCGATTATCCACGAGAACTTACTAGGAATGTAATGTTCCTCGTGGTAGACTGCTCATCTGCTTACAATGGTATTCTTGGACGGCCCACACTCAACTCGTGGAAAGCAGCAAAATCAACATACCACCTGATGATCAAGTTCCCAACAGACCAGGGGATTGGGGAGTTGCGAGGGAATCAGGTAGCCGCCCGAGAATGCTACATTGCCATGCTAGAAATGGAAGATTATCATCAGACAATGTGCGTAGAAGAACCGCGGACGGTCGCGGAACCAATCGAAGAGCTGGAAGAGATAACACTCGACGAGTCAAAACCAGAGCGAACGACTAGAATAGGGTCATTGGCCTGCCAGCCGGTGCGCCAGGCCCTCGCAGCATTCCTCAGGAGGAACCAAGACGTGTTTGCATGGAGCCACGAAGACATACCCGGGATCGATCCCTCTGTCATAGTACACAAGCTCAACGTGAACCCCTCGACCCCACCCGTCCGGCAAAAAAAGCGAGTGTTCGCTCACGAACAGGACAGAGCGATAGCGGAGGAGGTCAGAAAACTACTAGAGGCGGGTTTCATTCGAGAAGTATATTACCCGGAGTGGTTGGCGAACGTGGTCAAGGTCAAGAAGGCTAGCGGGAAGTGGCGAATGTGTGTCGACTTCACGGACCTTAACAAGGCATGCCTAAAGGACAGCTACCCCCTCCCGCGGGGATAGATGCACTGGTCAACTCTACGGCCAGACACCAGCTCCTAAGTTTTATGGATGCCTTTTCAGGCTATAATCAGATCAAGATGAAGGAATCTGATCAAGAGAAAACGTCCTTCGTCACCAGCCAAGGACTTTTTTGCTATAAGGTGATGCCATTCGGACTCAAGAACGCTAGGGCAACATACCAAAGATTAATGGACAAAATGTTCGCGCACCAGATCAAGAGGAACGTACAGGTCTACATCGACGACATGCTGGTCAAGAGCCTACACGAAAATGATCACCTGAGCGACCTCCAGGAGACATTCGATACCCTACGATCATACAACATGAAGCTGAATCCAAGCAAGTGCGTATTCGGAGTAATGACGGGAAAATTCTTGGGTTTTATGGTATCCCAAAGGAGAATAGAGATCAACCCAGAGAAGATACGGGCCATCATGAAGCTGGAACTGCCAAGGACAGTAAAGGACGTGCAAAGCTTGAATGGCAAAGTTGCGGCTTTGAACAGGTTTGTCTCCAAAGAGACGGACAAGTGTCTACCGTTCTTCCGCGTCCTAAGGAAATCATTCGAGTGGACGGATGAGTGTCAGAAGGCATTTGAAGACCTGAAGAAATACCTCGCCTCTCCACTCTTGCTCAGCTCGTCCAAGCCAGGAGAAGACCTCTACTTGTACCTAGCAGTTTCACAAGTGGCAGTGAGCGCGGCCTTAGTAAGAGAAGAGGAAGGAATTCAGCGTCCCGTCTATTTCATAAGCAGGGGGTTCCGGGGGGCTGAAGAGAGGTACCCCTACATGGAGAAGCTCGCCTTCGCACTGGTAACCGCAGCCTGAAAGCTCAAACCGTACTTTCAAGCCCACACCATCATCGTCCTAACGGATCAACCCCTAAAAAGAGCAATGAGCAGCTGAAGCTGCCGGATGAATGGCCCTGTGGACGATAGAGCTGAGGGAGTTTGACATACATTACCGACCACGAACTGTAATAAAGGGCCAAGCAGTGGCGGACTTCATCGCCAAATACACTCAAACAAAGCAACTGGAGGCACCAGAATGTAATTCAAACCCCTGATGGAAAGAAAATGAAGTGTATGATTCGGCTGGACTTCCCAACAACCAATAATAAGGCCGAGTATGAAGCGTTAGTGGCAGGATTAGACCTGACGAAAGTAGCAGGTGTCGAGGCCATGGTTGTACATTGCGATTCGCAGGTAATAGTCAGTCAGATTAGCGGCGCCTATGAGTGTAGGGGGGAAAAGATGAAGAAATATTTGGAGGAGGTCAGGAGACGGATCGGCACCCTCAAAGTCACATTCGTCCAAATCCCAAGGGAGAAGAACGAATGTGCTGATCGACTCGCAAAAGCCGCCTCCGCAGAGGTTATGATGGCCCCCGATCAGGTATTGTTGTTTATCCAGAATTCCTCAATCATTGACAAAGGGGCAAAAGTGCAGGAAGTAAATCTTAAAAACAATTGGACTACGCCGCTAATAGCTTACCTAAAGGAAGGCACGCTTCCAGACGACAAAGACGCAGCAAGAAAACTGAAAGTCCGAGCTTCGCGATTTGTAATAGTCAATGACGTCTTATACAAGAGGGGGTTCTCATGACCATACCTAAGGTGTTTAGGCCACAAGGAAGCAGACTACGTAATGAGAGAAGTCCACCAGGGTATCTGCGGAAACCATTCGGGGGCACGGTCCTTAGTACACAAACTGATCCGAGCAGGGTATTATTGGCCTACAATGCAGAAGGACGCACAAGCCTACGTCAAGACTTGCGACAAATGTCAAAGGTTCAGCAACCTAATTAGGCAACCAACCGAAGAGCTGACACCCATGACGGCCCCTTGGCCGTTCGCCCAATGGGGACTAGACATCATGGGCCCTCTCCCGACGGCTGCACGACAGCTGAAATTTCTAGTAGTAGGGATCGACTATTTCACAAAGTGGGTGGAGGCAGAAGCCCTGGCAACTATCACGGAGAGAAACATCAGAAGTTTTGTATGGAGAAATATCATATGCAGATTTGGGATACCAAGGGTACTCGTCTCCGATAACGGAAAACAGTTTGACAACAAGGTATTCCAAGATTTCTGCTCGGAATTAGGCATCAGAAATCACTACTCGTCACCCGCACATCTGCAAGCCAATGGGCAAGTCGAAGTCACGAACCAGTCCCTGCTCAAAATCATCAAGACCCGGCTCGAGGGGGCAAAAGGCATCTGGCCTGACGAGTTACCAAGTATCTTGTGGGCATATCGTACTACGGCAAGAACGCCCACTGAAGAAACACCATTCAGGCTAGCATACAGAAGCGAGGCTGTCATTCCAGCAAAGATAGGGCTTACAAGTTATCGAGTGGAGAGCTACAATGACGATAAGAATGAAGGGGCTTTGCGGCTACAGCTAGACCTGGTCGACGAAGTCCGGGCTACAGCAGAACAGAGGTTGGCCCGATACCAGAACCTCATGACAAAATACTACAACTCTAAGTCAGACACAGAGATTTTCAGATCGGAGACCTTGTGCTACAGAAGGTAATGGGAGTGGCTAAAGATCCTTCACAAGGAAAACTTGGCCCCAACTGGGAAAGACCTTACAAGATCTCGTCATGGCAGAGGAAGGGGACCTACCACCTCGAAACCATGGATGGACGGAAGCTACAGCACCCATGGAACACAGAGCATCTTCGAAAATACTACCAGTAGAGACAGTGTGAAGATATCAAGAACACCAGCATTCCCTGTTTTTCCAGTTTTTCATTTTCCTAGTTTTTTATTTTTTCAGTTCTTTCTATGAGCACTTCTTTTTCTTTAGCCCAAGGGGGCATGTATTGTTGACTTATTACAAACATATGGTTTTCGCTTAATTAATTAGAGGAATATTCAAGCTCGACTATGTTTGTTAACTATAAACAAAGAAATAACGTCCTCAAGCTGGACGGATCATCCAAAAGGATGGAAACTCTTAAAGTCCAGATAATGGACGGACCAATAAACGTCCACAAGCTGGACGGATCATCCCAAAAGGATGATAACTCCTAAAGTCCAGACAATGGACGGGCCAGAAATAACGTCCACAAAGCTGGACGAATCATCCTAAAAGGATGGTAACTACTAAATTCCAGACAATGGACGGGCCAGAAATAAACGTCCACAAAGATGGACGGATCATCTTAGAAGGATGGCAACTCCTAAAGTCTAGATAATGGACGGGCCAAAAATAACGTCCACAAGCTGGACGGATTATCCTAAAAAGATAGTAACACTTTAAGTCCAGATAGAGGACGGACCAGAAATAACGTCCACAAACTGGACGGATCATCCTGAGAGGATGACAACTCGTAGTCCAAAAGATGGACGGATCATCCTAAAAAGGTGATAAAATCTTAAGTACAACGACGGACGGATAAGAAGCAAAGTTCACAAAACTAAACGGGTCATCCCTAAAGGATGATAACTCTTAAAATCCAAGAGACTAGAAAAGGGCTAAACCCACGTACTAAACGGACCATTCTAAACGAATGGTAATTCTAAAAGTCCCAAGAACGGACAAATCATCTTAAGGGGCGACGACCCTTGGGTAAATGGTTAATGGACGGATAAGTTGATTCCGCAAGACTGGACGAATTGTAAAAAAAAAAAAAAAAAAAAAAAAGAACGGACGAAGCGCATAAACAGAACGGAGTTCATCTAATAACGTGAAATGTACTTTAAAATAAAACATATGCATTTCACAAAAATAAAACAAAGGTCAACAGACCTTGTAGAATTTAACAAACATACTGAACGGGCTATGTTCATAAAACCCCAAAAACATGACGGGCATTAAAAATTGTTCTACACTTAATACAAAAAAAAAAAAAAAAAAAGATTTATTAATAAATAAAGCTAAGTTATCACAAGTCATCTGCTGCAGTCTCTCTCTCTTCAACAAGATGGTCCCGAGCATCCTTAGCCTGGCTGTCCGCAACGGTTTGATCTACGGGAGCTTCACGGACATGGACGTTCTCGTCAAAAAGAACGTATGTATCTTCAGACTGAACGGGTTGAACAAGTGATGGCTCAAGGGCAGTGATGGCGACGGCGGACAGGTCTACCTCCGGGTGTAATGCCTTTGCCTGACGAAGGGCATCGTCGAAACTGTCGTTGTAAACCAGACTTAGTTCCACAATCAGGGCGTCGGAGTCACGATACTCGCGTATCGCAACCTCCTTCGCCTGACGGACCTCATCGTCTTTCTCCACCAAAGCCTTCTTTAGACGGTCCGTCAGCTGGATACATTCGTCCCGAGCCGTCTCGGCCATCTTAAGTTTCTTCTCCTGGACGACCTTCCAGGCCTTGAGATCAAGCAGCTCTTCCTCCAGCGCCTTGGCTTTCTCACAAACCTGGTCAACGGTCGTCTCATGGTTGAGACACCATCCCATCATGTCCTTCATCATGATATAGTCTGAAGGACAACAAAATGCATAAGTAAAATATGAAGGGCAGCAAATGGTGAACGGACGGACCATATGACAACGGAGGAGTTACCTGTGCAATATTAAAGAGGCCCGTCTCTCCCATCGCCTCCGTCAAGTGGTTCCCCAAATCCTCGTTGTCGTCAGTAGTAATAATGGATGACAACCTCTCGAGGGCATACTTGGAGTCCTCACGAAGTAGGACGGGTGGCTTCTTCTGGCTACCGGATGGACCCTTCATTAGGCCCTTACCAGTACCGTGCTTGACTAGAGTGACCGACTTATTCCCCCCAGCCATCAAGCCAACGACTGGCTCCAGGGGGATCTTGGGCTGTTTGGACGCACGGTCACCCTTCGCGGGCAGTTTCCTCTTAAGACTTTGCTTGCTGGAGCTCGTCCCCATAGGGTCCATTCCAGCCTCTTTGTTTTTTGCAGCCTGAAGTCTTATAGCTGCTCGCCTTTTAGCATTCTCCATCTCTAAAAGAGGTAGTCGGATTAAGAAATAATAATAATGACAATAAAAATAGATAAGAGGGGCAACGAACTTACGTAGACGGGTTTGCTTCTCGTACTTTAGTGCCACCGGGGTTGGCTCAGGCCCGTCGCAATACCAATGAATGGTGTTGAGGTTGACGAGCTTAGCCCAGGTTCGTTCCTCAGGCTTTGTCTTTGCAAAAATTTTCTCAAGGAAGCTGAATTCCTCGAGAGTAATCTGGGGACACCGTCGAACTGCGTCAAAAAGGACGGACGTTAAAAACGCAATAAAAATTAAATAAACTACACGGAGTCATTTCTATACGACGGGCCATACCAGATGGGTTTAAAATGCCCCAAACTGTGTCAACGGGCATGAAGTCTGTCTCCCCTGGATGACACATCCAACTATCTCCTTCGACGAAAAAATAGCGGCTCTTCCAATCTCTATTTGAGTCTGGGGTTTCAAATATAACTTTCAAGACGAGGCTCCTAGGGACAAAGCTATACATGCCCTTCGACTTATCTATCTTATCCGGACGGTAGCAGTGGAGGAACTCCTTTATCGTAAGCCTTCTCCCACCGTCCGACATAGCTCCATACAGAACCTCCATCGCTATGAAAACCCTCCAGGCATTAGGAGACACCTGGATGACGGATATACCTAGGTATTTTAGGAGTTTGCGATGCAACGAATTTAGTGGAAATCTTAGGCCGGCCTTGAGCACTTGTTCGTACACCCCTACTCCGTCAACTCCTTCATAATAACATTTTTCTGACACATAGGGTAGACGGATAGGGATGTGGTCTGGGATCTGGTAACGGGCCCTAAGGGTATTAAAGTGAGGTTCTTTGATAGTGGATGTGAAGGCGTGTACCGTCCACTCTAGAAGCATGATGAACTCCCTAAGTCCATCAGCTCCCACGAAGGATCTAACTATCGGCTCTTCGTCGTCAGCTGAACCCTCTTGTATTTCGATCATCTCCAGGCCTTCATTTGTTGAGGATGAGGAGGATGAGGACGGACTATTCTCCTCGCTTAGGGTGTTGTGGTCTTTGGGACCTGACGGGTATACCTCTTCGTAGTCCGCCCCGTCACGGATGACCGACTGATTACTCGATGCACTAGACATGCCCTACATGTAATGACAAAACCTAAGACTCTGACGAGTTTTGGAAAGAACGACGGGCACATAAAGTCTAAAAAAAGAGATAAAAGGAGAATGAAAATTAAAAGAGGATGGATAGGAGACTACTTACCAAAAGTTCGGAATGAGCAAGATGTTGCAAACGACAGGTATAGGAGTAAACGGACTATTCTCTGACAGGTATGACGGACTCGCACTGACAATTTTCTCCAGTAGCAAGTGGAAAAATGAGGGGCGGAGGGGTCGATCTTTATAAAGGGTATGCACGGAAGACGAAGCGACACCTCGTTCCAAAACAACAATCATTGATAGGATGACACTTGGCACGGCTCATAAATATGTTACTCCTAATCTGACAATGTACGGAGGTAAGTTCACGGATCTAGGTGTCATGAAAACATGTTCGAGGTTTAAAACCGTCACCCCATGGGTCTGTTCTCTTATCTATGACGGACCCACCGAGTGAGGGGGCAACTAAAAGGGAGAAAATACGGGCTAGGATGCCTAGAGTGAATGGACGGGCTAACTATAGTCCGCGAGCCAAAAAAGAGGCGAGCCTGTTATTCATACAAGGCCTTACGTGGACGGACCTGAGATGGATGGAGGGAAGAAAGATGGGCTGATCGGCCATGGGCCTGTTGGACCTCTTAATGGGAATACTTTGGCCCATTCTCGAAAAGCCCTAAACAGAGTCCTTGCGCAACCTGGATTCTGGAATTTTCATATATTGGTGAAGATCTTCCCTATAAGGAGAAGATCTGTCCACCACGTTTCGGACTCTAAAAAAGATGATTTCTACAAGGAAAGGACTTGGATTCCAAGCGAAAGAAGGAAAACTTTCGACTACTATAAAAGCCCTAATACTCTCACCAATAAAGGTACGCATTATTTACCCTCTCTAGCACTCTAGAGTTGTGAGAATATTCCTGACTTAACCTTCGGAGGGCATTTGGCCAGCACCACACCGGTGCTCTTTGATAGGTTTTCTTCTTTGTATTGTGTAGGTTCACGTTCGAGCGCGAAGGCATCGTGTAGCTCACTGGTGAATTTCTCAGCTTCATCATTTTCCAAAAACAAGGAAGTGGATATCAATCTCATGTTGAATAATATTGAAAGAAATTCCACAATCATATTGCTATGTTTGAGCCACAATTTCATGATGTTCCCAGCGAGAAAGATTTTATATATAAATATTAAAAGGGAAATGTTAATAGTAAGGTGTCGGTTAAGGATTATTTATTGTAGGATCTACCGAATAAAAAATTGATATAAATTAATGAAATGACTGAAAATAGTATTGAAATGACAAGCGAAACTCAAAAGGCTGGCTTTTTATTTTTTTGAGAAAGTTTCATCAACCTATGGTGTCTGCTTCTGATAATACCTCTTTTATTATTAGACTAAGATATCAGTCAGTTTTTATTGTACAAAAAGTTAGCTTTATTGACTCTACACTCTATAAAATTGGTCAAAATCTGACAAAAAGTTGATTTTATTGATGTAAAATTGTTTTTTCACAAACACCACACGATGCCCGTTATCACTACCCTTATTAAAATAAGGTTGGTGGGAAATTATTTTGGAGTATTGCCAATATGTGCACAGTTTGCTTATTGCTTAGCGAAGTGGAGGCTTTAGGAACTAAATTTTATAGCTTTTAGCACTTAAAAAAGCCAGATTATCTATTTTAACTTACCATTTCACAACTCACTCCATGTCGATGCGCTTATTTTCACATCACAGTTAAACACTATTCATCTATTTATTATTTTTTTCTCTCTCTTCATCTCTATCTCTTTATCTTCTCCATCTCTTCAAACCCAAGCCACTCACGACACCACCATCTACCACCAGCCACGATCCTCCATCACAGACTTAACCACCATAAACCTAACCATGATCCACCACAAAACCCATTAACCAAAAAAAATTGAAAATAAAATCCATTTAACCTGAAAATCCAAACCCACAAAATCAAACCAAACCCACCACATCAACACCACAAAATCCATCCTGTAACCAAATACCACCATCTAAAATCATTCCAAACCTAGCCATAAACACTAAAACCCCCCCTCTAAAACATAAACACCAAAACACATGCCGAAACACAAACATAAACTCCGAAACCCACCCTGGAACCTAGCCAAATCAGAAAACCACCAAGAACGCCGTCCACAGCGAACATCGTGAGTAAGAGGCATGAGATATCATAGAGAAATGGGCAAAGAATGAAGAGAGAGAGAGAGAGAGAACTAGAAGGGTCTGAGACTCCTGAGGAAAAAGAAAGAAGGGCAAGTGGTGGAAGAGATGAGTCGGAGCTGGGCAGGGGAAATGGGTCGATCGGCAGCTGGGCTTGGGGCTATGGAGGTATGGGCTTAGGTCAGTGAGGTGAAGGAAGAGAGAAAAAAATTTAAGGGGAGAGGGTGAGATTAAGGCTATGTTTGGTTCCCGTAAAATATTTTCCTGAAAATATCTATTTTTCGGAAATGCTATTTTCCGGAAAAGGAAAATATTTTTAGAATCACAGTATCCAAACAAATTTTATTACAAAAAATTTCAAAATCACAGTAAATCTCAATCCACAGAACAAACTCCAATTCAACCCACAGGAATCAAAAATCAAAAACAACAGGAATCACACAAGAATCAACCACCACAACAACAACAACAAAAATCAGTGGGTCAAAGATCGACGGTTGAAGGTCGAAGGTCGAAGATCGATGGGTCGAAGGCGAGAACGCGCGGCGGAGGCGAGATCAAAGGTGAGATCGAGCAACGTGGTGCTCGAGGTTTGCCGATGACGAGACTGGTGCGATCTGGTGCGTGTGATCGTCGGATTGGAACTCGAGGTTTGCCGGCGACGTCGTTCTCCCTTTTCTTCCTCGCGCTTTCTCTTCTTCCTCGTGCTCTCTCTCTCTCTCTCTCTCTCTCTCTCTCTCTCTCTCTCTCTCTCTTCGGAAATCAATTGAAGTGAAAATAGGAACGGAAATGCATTTTAGTGGTCAAAGCTTATTTTTTACGGTCAAATGAAAATGATTTCCGGAAAATTCGATTTTCAAAATCAACCAAATAGCCTATTTTACGGAAAATGATTTCATGAAACCATTTTCACCCAAAACAAACGCAGCATAAGTTGGAAACTTGAGGAGATAGTCCAATTATCAATTCTCATATTCCAAATGCAGTCAAGCCATAAAACCTTAACAAGCTCACAATTTTAGCACAGATGGAGACTTCTTCCTCATTTTTCTTTTCATTGGTATTTATTTTGACTTGAGAGTTTAGGTTGCTAATTACACTTGAAGAGATTGTTTTTAAAATAAAAATATTATTGTTATGGAATTCACATAAGTTCTTGCCCATCAAGTCATTTTTAATTTATTTTTTGAAAAATAAATTATTTTAATAATATTAGTGCAATAAAAGCACTCTTTTCACACTTAGGATGGAACTTTGACACCTTAACGCAAAAAAAAAAAAAAAAAAAAAAAAAAAAAAAAAAAAAAACTCCTGAATATTACCATTTTTTTTGTACATAGCTCTATAAATTAAATCACATCATTTGGATTCCCACCCTATCTCACTTTTGTGAGAACGTAGATTCTCGTTTCTAAAACGTGTGAATTCATATTTTCATTATTCGATAAATTTTTATTTTCTTTTTAAGTGTTTATGCCTCTAATTGATACCATTTGACTAACTAAAATATAAATTTCTAATCAAGTGCTTACACCATCTATTCAACTTTTTTTTAATATAAAAATATATTATGTTTATACTTTTTATTCATCTGTGAGTATTATTGTTGACTTTGTTTTTTATTTGCTATTTAGATTTGTTTTAGTCTTTTAATAAACTAGTTGCTAATCCGTGCGATGCACGGAAAACTATGAAAAATAAGATTTTAAAAAGAAATATTTATTAATTTTAGTTTATATTAAATATTTATTTATGGTAGTTTAAAATATTGCTTAAAATCTTTATTTCATTTTATTTTAGTTGAAATAACTTATATAATTAAATGAAATGCTTATAAATAAGAGATGACATTAATAATATACTATATATAGTAAGTGATTATTCAAGATATCATTCAAATATGACAATTTAAAAAAAAAAACTATATATATATATGTATATTAATACATTGAAACACAAAATACTACATTGTCCAATAGATATTACAACTTTAAAACTAAAACATGAGTAGTGAGTTTTAATGGACAGGGGTAATAATGGGAGGAAAGAGAGAGAGAAGAGTACTTTTTTTATTTTTTTATTGGGTTATATGTAAAAATAAAAACTAGGATGTAAGACGAGTTGTAAAATGAGTTGGTAAAATAGATAAAATAGTGTTTAAGGATGTAAAATGAGTTTTTTTTTTTTTTTTTTTTTTTTTGGCATCTCTGGATGCTAGTGCTCGGTTTGATGCTAAAATTTAGCATATCCAGAATTTTACAACTCTGGATACTGATGCTCTAAATAAGGTGAGTTTAACTTCCCTAGTAACTTTTCAAATGAAAAGAATGATTTTTATTTTTATTTTTATTTTTTAATGATAAATTAGAAGAAAATCTTTTTTTATTTTAGGAACAGCTTATTTAGCTGAAACTGAAAATTTTGAGCTGAAAGTATTATATATAAAGCTAAAAAGTAACTAAAATAGTACAATGAAACTTATGAATAGTATCAAAAAATGTAATTATATGGAACCTATAAATAGTAGCAAAAATAAGCTAAATCGTAAAAAAAAAAAAAAAAAAAAAAAAAAAAAAAAAAAAAAAAGAAAGAGAGGCTTTTTAAGCCAATGCCAAACCCAACCTTGATTGCATTAATAGCATAACGATGAACCGCTAGCCAAACCTTTTTTTAAATAAATGACCAGTATTCGTTAGGATCCAGAGTCTGATAACTTTTTAACGAGAAAAAGACTGTCTTTTATCTTCTTCACCAACATTTTGCTGCGCTATCTAACTTTCTTTGCCCAACATGAAAAAGTCCTCAACAGCTTCTAATAAAATTCATTAGCCAAATCTTTCATCTTTATGAAATTCTTGGCATTTCTTAGTTTCTAGCATATAAAAAAAAGTTGATAAAAAAAAAAAAAAAAAAACTGTGTTTTGGTGTCCTAAATTCAACCACTCATTCGTTTTTTTCCTTTATACTTTCGTTTTCTGAAGGCTTTTTAACAGTATAAGGGCGCATCTTCTCTCCTAGATTGCTAAGAACTTTTATCTGAGCACCTTTTAACTCCTCCCTTTCCTTTTGAACTCTCAAACTGTAAGATGCCAAATTTCTCAGTATAGAACTAATTATAAAAATGTGTCATTTAACAGTTTCAATTTTCTTATAAAAGTCTGAACATTAGGGCCTCATGACCCCCCTGACACCATTCCTTCTTGATCTAGTTAAGAAAGTCATCATGTTCTGTCCAATAATAGAAAACTTTGATTGCTTTGAGACCGATAATGTCAAAAAATTTTACACCTTAAAATGAATAAATTTGCCCACAGTACAACCCAATAATTTAAAAAAAAAAAAAAAATCTATGATTCAATTCATTTATCTGACAAAGTTGGTTTACAAAATCTTGATCACTCAAAATAACCAACTACAAGTATGAATGTTAAGTTTTCTTACTAGAAATGCTATACTTACAATATTTTCACAACAAATATTAAGTAACAAATTGTTACTATTTCTAATTAGTGAGTATAAAAGTAATTTTAATTGTGAGTTTAAATTAAAACTAAGAACATCCTCTCACCTAAGATTTTTTGTAAAAATATTGTGTATGTAGTAATTCTTAAGATAAGGTTTCTAAACTTATTACAAGATTATTTCATGTGTTCATATACACCTAACATGTTTCAACTTTCAATGGACTTCTTAAAATCGCTTTTACGTTTGTGTGAGATACACTAATTTAGCTGGTCTTCTTAAAGTCGCCCAGATCTCACAAACTAAAAAGTTCATGAAATAGTATATTAGCATAGAAACACATTGTGTTATCTTATTCACAAACTAAAATGCTTCTCAAAAAAAAAGTTCACAAACTAAAATCCATGAAATAACAAGGAAGCATATTGCATATGTGTGTTTGTTTTTTTGTTTTGTTTTTTCTTGTAATAAAGTGAAGACTGAGAAGAGAAAGTGGAGATGCAATGAAAAAAAAAATCATTATAATAATTGGATCATGAATAAAATATTTTTTTTTAGTATACCATTTGAGTTACAGTACACTGGAATTCATTAAAGATGGCAGTGCACTATAGCTCAAGAGCAAAAACTTTTACATATAGCTCCTCCAATGCAGCCTCATTTTTTTTTATATTGGTTGTTAAATTTGACAATTTAGCAATTTGGCACCACCAATGTGGATACTCTTAATTAAAAATGAGTTTTGCTTACTTAAGAAGCTATGGAACATATTTTGAGACAAAATATGTTTTCTTAATATATAAAACTTGTCTGGTTTTGTAAAAAATAACAAAATACAAAATATAAAACTATAATTTCTGGGACTAAGTTTGACTACAAACTTAGTTGTAGCCAATGGTTACAATTCCACTCAATATATTTCTATTGTGTATGAATTTTGACAAATCTATCTTTAGATTACACTTTTATCTCATACCAATCATGCTTGCAGAATTTCTAAAAAATCAAATATCAATAACTATGTCATCAATTAAATGTTTAAATTTCAAGTTTTTTGTAGTCTAAAATTATTAAACTATGTAAAAAAAATAAGATTATGGATCATTCGGTAAATAACATTTGATTTGCATGAAATTTGATATATGTATTAAGAACATGCAATCCAACAATTAAATTTTCAAACTTCATGTTAATTTTTATAATAAGAGTTATATCCAAACTTTGTCCTAATTTCTGTTAGATGAAAGGTGCTTGCAGCATGATATGCTATCTGTTTGTTTTTGTTGAGATGTTGCATTAATTGTGTATATATATATATATATATTTTGTTTGCAGTAAAATCACTCATTTACTTAGAAAAAAAAAAGGTGAGAATTGATTAAAAATTTAGCTGTAAAATTCTCCAAATTTTTTTGGGGGAAATTTCGCTTTGTCCACTTGTGATTTGCTCCAAAAACACTTTATCCACACGTGATTTAAAAAATGACACTTTGCCCACCTATGGTCTGATCCGTTAGTAAAATGTTACCCAACTGCGTCCCTGCCGTTACTCTAACACCATTTCACTCAAAAACACAATAGCAATTGAATCAAAACGCATTTCTTAGAGAAACAAAGCTGCCCTTTGCACGTACACTATCTCTTCGAGATTTTGGTCCACTCCATCAAGATCAACACGTGAAACTCTCAGTATCAAGAGAAGTTGGCAGTCTGATCAAAATCCATGTGAATGATCTTGAAGATTTTCTCTCTTGAGTTAAACCATAGGTATGTTCTTAATAGTTAGGGTTCTTGATTTTTTTTTTTTTTTCTTTCAAAATTGCTAAAAATGCAGCCAATAATAAGAACATAGTCATGTGACAAAAGGGGAAATTTTAATCCTTTAACAAAAGGGATTATAATGAAAGTTTCCTGGTATTGGTCTTCGACTTTGTCAAAATTTATCAATAAAGCATTTTTGGGGCAAATTACAAGTGGAGAAAGTGTGATTTCCCTTTTTTTTTTTCTTTTTTTTAATGCAACATTTAACTGAAAGTTCTTAGCCAACTTTTTTCACCATCCATATTATCCTTAAATTCATGTGGGCACCAATTTGAATTACAATCTACCAGACCAACAAAAGAGGCCCAAAGCAGACCAATTTCTACCAACAATCAATCACAGCCAGCCCAAATCCAAACCAGTTTTGTAACAGAGTTGAGACAGCCTTATGTGCGTGGGCAAAGTTAATCTCTAATCCTCTGGTGCATATATTGGATGGGATTCATGGGATGACGTAATCATTAAAGTTGAATACATTTCAAACAAGGAAAATGCTAACGGAAACAATAAATGCAACGAAACTTCAATATATAATAATGCATCGACCAGAGAAGAAACTGAGCTCGATGACCAGTTGACCACATGCACCCGTACTGCTGTACAAGCAAGCAGACTGTAACGTTGTGATTTATAACTATGTTTTATATTAATTTTATTCAATGGCAAAAAGTATTGTAATTGCATAAATTTGTTTTCTTGTATTTTTGTGGAATTTTATTGTATTAGGTTTAGTATTAAGTTGGTAAAAACTCAAGCTTAATTCAAGATCAAGTGGATTTCGTGAGAAACTCGCGAGAAGCTAACTCGCGAAGTAGCCATGTGAGAAGCATATGACTAAAAGCTGAAGAGTCGTGCCAAATTGTCAGTTTCGCAAATGTCTTGCAGATAACACTTTCCTGCAAGGTAGTCGCAAAACATTCTACTTGGAGGTTTTTAAAGTGTAACTTTATTACCCTTGTTTTTTTTTTTTTGGTGAACTAACTTTATTACCCTTTACTCATACTATATATACCCTCATTACTTACAAATGTAAAGGGGACAATTCAAAGAGAAAAACCCTAGATAGGTTTTCTACAACACACACACCCATCTTTTAGAGAGAGAGTTACCCATCCTTAGTGAGAAATCATTGTCTCATTGTAGCCTCTTCTTCTTCCCTCTCCCATTGTAATACCTTAAGAGGAGATTTGTACCCAAACACAACTCACACATTTTCAGAGTGTAGAGAGTGTTTTGGAGTTTGGGAAGTTTAGGGGATTTGCCAAAAGAAGCCGGTAAGGCTTGGCGGATGCAATCGGGCATTTTGCGGGATTCGGAAAGCTAGACAAGATACAGTTTCGAGAAGTCTTGTTGGAGTAGGAGCTTGGAGGGCTTAGATACATTGGGTAGATTAGACTTGGAGGGTTTCTTACTATTCGTGTATCCCAACTAATTATCTAGTAGATCGATTTACCGCTTGGAGGGTGGCGAAGAGATTTTTCGCCAAGTTTTTCGGTTTTCTCTTCGATAACACATCGGCATGTTATCTTGTGTTTGTATCTTTCTTCCCTTACTCTTGTGCTTTACTTTTATTGTTTGTTGTTCATGTTTCGCACTTAGATAAGTTAAAAGTAAAATCAATTGAACTGTAATTTTTAATTGAGAGTCTAAATAAGCTCTTGTGTTTTAACACAAATTCAAGCTTTCACTTTTATTTGAAGAAGACGGCAAGTACAAAGTTGATTGGTTAGGCTTAGAGTAAGACATTTTAATTTAATATGACTTAAAAAATCATTTTGGCAGGGAAGACATTAATGGCATATATATATATATATATATTGGATTTAAACAAACCTAGCTAGGATCAACTAATGTTTTCATAAAATAAAAATAAAAAAATAAAAAAATCTTTTATGCATGGATAGAACTAATAATATTAATTCATAATTCAGTTACATAATTGAACTGCAATGATATTGAGGGCTGCACTGTGATTTCGCTCAAGCGAAAATTCTGTTCTTTGAAATCTTCAATCAACTCAATTGAAAGATTTCTAACTTAACCAAATACACCATATATTTTTACTTAAATTTTATCATATGAATTAACCAACATCTAAAACCTATTATAACAGAAATTAAAATCCGTAATAGGAATGAAAGAACAATTGTATTAATTTGTGACCTCAATGGCCTGACTAAACTAAGGAGGTCAAGCCGTCAAGGTAAACCGTTCGTACATAAAATCTTCTAAGTCGATCAATGCAAGAAAACAGAAGAATTTATTGAGTGTTCACAAATGCCATGCATCTTTCTTCGGAGTGTAGCACACGGTTTTGAAATTTTAATTCAATGTCCACCATGCAAGTATCAAACATCTGGCTTGATAGTTGATATTCAAAGTCACAACTCTAATCCAACAACTTACGTTCTATTATAATCCGTGTCACAACTCTCCTTCCAATACATATCTTTCCACTCGGTCCCTATCTATCACCAAAAATATATTCTCTCCACATTATAATTCAATATTTCAAAAATTAAAATAATAATAATAATAAATATAATTTTTATTAGGAAAATTGCACATTTTCACACTAAACTATAGTTTATACCCCATTTTAAAGTTTAAATTATTGAAATGCACAATTGACTTCGAAAACTTTACAACACTTAACCTCATTCCATAAACTTAGAAGGTAAACATACATGTGAAATTTTGTGACACTATTTGAGTTTGACCCCATTGAGAGAGCTTAGAAAGACTGAATGCCCCTCTCTCATTCTTAGTACAACATGAAGCTCTCTCCCCACTCTCTATTTGTTTCCCAAGAAAATCTGACCACCAAATGAAGAAGAAAAGAAAATCCTAGAACAAAACACAATTCAATACACAAATTTGAAATCACTTCATTAGATTCCCTAACTCTCTCACCAACCAAACATAGTCCCATTGGATTTTCTAGGTGACCAAACAAAATTTAATACACAAAGTATAAATCATTTTAGTTTCCCAAACTTTCTCACCAACCAAACATAGAAAAGAGAGAGAGAGAGAGAGAGAGAGAGAGAGAGAGAGAGAATATTCAATACTTAAGGTCAAGGCAAATTAAAATAATACACAAACCCATAAAATTGTATCTAGACATCGATTTAAGGCTTTATTATTATTACTATTATTATTGCATTTTGGATTGATATGAACTAGGGGCAATCTAGTCTTCTAATGATTCAGTAAAACGGAACATATTTTATGGTGAAAAAATGTAATTTTTCCTATTTTTATTTAATGATTTTTTCTTTTAATAAGGTGACATAATATATACCATAAATAATTCAAGAGAACATAATTAAAGTTATACCTTGAAATGGATATTAAATGATAAGGAATATTTCTACAAGGTTAAAAAGAGATCAACTTAAGTTAGTCGTCCGACACCAAAAACTCAATTGATAGGGTCAATCAAATGACCAACTAATAGGTGTGTGAGTTCCTTTTTTGGAAAGCACCCAAATCCATTGATGACACGGGATCTTGGACCTCCAAGGATGGATGGTTGGACTGGGTCTGGTTCTCCGCGGCCTATTGGGTTCGTAATATGAACCAGTTCAAAAATGCGATTCCTCCAAAGCAGTAAAATACCATTATAAGTGTTTTAGTGTCATAAAATAATCCTTTACTCTTATGAAATAAGTAAAATAATTATTCATAATATTCACAATGGAAAGGAGATTGAAATAGAATATTTAAGACTTATCTATTATTGTGTGAACATTTAAAAGAGTTCCTTCACTTGGTTCCCCAAGCGTGATGTCATGGTACCCTGGACGTGATGTCGTGGTACCCCGAACGGGATACGTGGTTCCCAGGGGTACTAGGCTTGTAATCCATGGAACCTAAAATGCTTATTCCTTGAACTATAAGATCTTTCTCCATGCTTATTATACAATAGAGTTTTGCCCTTTCCTTTTACCTCTATAGGTCCTACATAAGAACACACTATACAATACACATATCTCCAAATAATTGTTAGTTTCTTAAATTAGGATATACGTTTTAATACATATGCATATATATAAATGAATTTCATGAGAATGAGTCAGCCACGAGGATCTTAGCCCCAATTCTCACAGACTTAGTGCTTTTGCACAAGACTTGTGGGATTTGGAATTTAAGTCCAAGTAGCTTTACTTGGGCATTGCCTTCCAAGATAGTTAAGTGAGGAGGATTTTATGGGAGAGAGTGATATATAATGTGTGCATGTTTTGGCATATGTTTCTTTAAAGGCTAAGTGATATTTTGAATGATCTCAAGGATATGGGACGAATTCCTCCACCTTGGCTCTCTCATTTTGTTCCTTTTCTCTCCCCTCTCCCTTGCTGGACACTTAAAACTCTAAGAATTATCTTTTTGGACCACTGAACTCTCCCCTTTTTCCTCCATTTGAATCCCCTTTCTTCTTCCCCCATTTTCTGCTATGCCTTAGTGTTTCTTTTATAGTGGACATGGTCTGGTACCCTAGGCTAGGACATCCCTGGTCTGCTGGGTAAAACTATGTCCTCTAGAAGCTAAAAAAGTGCATGGGGCAGAGGTTTAGCTTAATCATGCAATTCTAACTCAAAATGGGTATTTGATTTTAGCTACAAATGGGAGATTCCTTCTTGGAAAGCCAAAGGAGTGGATGGGCTGCTCAATGCAATGGATGACAACTTTGATTGAAAGTGGCAATTGAGAGAAAATTGTGGGGAGGTGTCATGCACATGGGGGAATTGAGTTTTCCATTGGTTCATGCATTCCAAGCAAATATATGAACCAAGGGAAACCTTCGAGATCCTTCTTTCATTAGAAATCACTCCCCTACCGACCAAACCACTTCTCCCTTACTATCCACTCGGGATCCCACGGATTTGGACCATGGGTTACGAAGATAATACTTGGTTTTGCTGGATTTTTAATGGCTTTTTGCTGGAAATCTAAACAAACATCTTGGCTTTACCATATGTCAGCCAAGGTCCTATTCTTAAGGCTTCAAGAGGACACATCAAGATCCTTGGGCCTTGATGTTAATTCTTCTTGTTGCATATCCTCTGGCCCAACCAAGATCCTTCTTCTTGCTGCATGTCCTCTGGCCTGGTCAAGATCCTATTCTTTTTTTATTTATTTATTATTATTATTTCTTCTTTTTCCTTCTTTTTGGGACTTTTGGCCTTCATGGTCCTTCTTAACTTCATGAATTGGGCATTCTTTTGTTAAGGCCTATGGTCTTTCCTTACTTTTCATGGAATGGGCTTTCTTATCAAATTTTGGTCCTCAACAATAGGTATCCTAGTCGTTTGACAACCCAAGTAAACAGACAACCCTGGACATAGTCCCGCAAATATACAACATGCCTTCTACTCCAAGCTTGTGTTTGTGGAAAGTCTAACACATGAGAGTCGCCATGTGGCCAAGGAGTCATCACGTACTTATGGGTCGTCAAGTACCCTTCTTGACATCATGCAATACAATCCACCTTGATAGTCACCACGTAACTAGGGAGTCAACAAGTAACCCCCGATCGTCAAGTATCATTTGTGATGATTTGCAATGCAACCTACCTAGTGTCTACACTTGCAACATGTTGTGGTAACGAACAAGTAGGACCTTGTTAAGGTTCAAAAATCAAAATGTTGTACCAAGGCCCAATACAACACAAAAGATTAAAATCTAGGAAACATTTGGGTTTTCAATAATAAAAAAAAAGGGGGAAGGCCCAAACCCATCAAGGGTCCATAAGGTGGGACTTAAATCCATAGATGGGCAAGCTTTGGACCTCACAAAACCAAGGAAAGAAAAAGTCCAGCCCAGCCCTTAAAGGTTAGGAAAATCATTGGGGAGCCCGAGGAGAAACTGGACCAGGATAGTTGGGGATTCCCAGGAGCCTGGGATCCTCAGGATGTGCAGCAAGGCTAGATTGGGACTAAGACAATTCAAGGGGGCATGCCCAAAAACACGATGAACAAGGACATATATGTCCTTATCAGCCACCCAATGATGCAGAAAAGGGATTAGAAGATTTGGGAACCAACAACTCATGAGTAAAGGTCTGGTACCTCAGGGAATCCAGGAAGAGGAACCATAAATGAAGGTAACTGGGGGATCTTTCAGCTTGGTAGGAAGGAATCAGTTCACTTAGAAAAAATAACAAAGGGAAAAGCAGCCAAAAAGTGGATCTGAAAAAGTGGAATCTAGAAGCCTTAGAATAAGAAAGACCAAAGGTCAGCCCTCTAGAACCCCCGCAGAACGGGAAGGTCAGCTGGGACCTTTTGAAAAGGAAACCTCAAAAGAAGGAAATAATGAAGAATGAGGAAGGAACCAGCCACCAATGTTGCTGACACAACATTGAGCCCAAATTAGTGGGAATGTAGCATTACTCTTATTTTTGTTGAATCCAAATTTTTGTAATTCTCAAGTCAGAGTGTTCGACATTTTTATCAAGGTGGTCACAATAAGTTAGTTTAGCATATAATTTTTTTTGGCAAGTGTATATATAAATTTTTTTGCAAGTGACCATCCTAGCTTGCATATGGAGCCACCAGTGTGTAGGATTGCATGAGCTCCTGCCATGTGACAATCTAATATATCATTTAGCATTTTTAACTTTTTTCATTAAGTTTTTTTTACTGTTATCCAAAAGATCACATTAACTTTTTTTTAATTGTTATCTAAAAGATGGGTTGTAGTTCAAAATTAAATTAAAATCAAACAAAACTTTATGAAAAATCCAAGCCCACTTATTATGTTACATATTATGACCCAAGCTTGACCCTTTCACATTAACTTTTTCCCACATTCTCCAAAATATGAGCTGGCATCATAAAATAGGACGCACACTTTGAAAGACTCTTGTGCGGCACCCGAAGTGTTGGGCCTACTCAACCCCAAGTCTCCGTCCCAAAACACGCGGTCTTTGGGCCCAATCCTCATTTCGCCCCAAGGCCCAACCCTTGCTATCACAGCTCGGGAGTGCCGAGCTTCATTAGTAAGTTATGATCGGCATAATTTTTACCGAGCACTTTTATTGAACGGCACTTCAACTTTGTTCGGCTCAAAGAGGGCCCTCCAAACGCCAGCACCTCGCTCTGACCTGATGTGGGCACCAAGTCCCAAAGCCACCCAGACCTAGACTCCCACTTACCACCCCCCGCAGCTCGGCAGAGTCAGGGCGCGTTGAGTGCTACGGAAGGTCCAATTAGGGGGGTGGTAAGTGGGAGTCTAGGTCTGGGTGGCTTTGGGACTTGGTGCCCACATCAGGTCAGAGCGAGGTGCTGGCGTTTGGAGGGCCCTCTTTGAGCCGAACAAAGTTGAAGTGCCGTTCAATAAAAGTGCTCGGTAAAAATTATGCCGATCATAACTTACTAATGAAGCTCGGCACTCCCGAGCTGTGATAGCAAGGGTTGGGCCTTGGGGCGAAATGAGGATTGGGCCCAAAGACCGCGTGTTTTGGGACGGAGACTTGGGGTTGAGTAGGCCCAACACTT
>NW_027069494.1:769243-925223 GCF_002906115.3 Quercus suber | reverse complement strand
AACCCCAAGTCTCCGTCCCAAAACACGCGGTCTTTGGGCCCAATCCTCATTTCGCCCCAAGGCCCAACCCTTGCTATCACAGCTCGGGAGTGCCGAGCTTCATTAGTAAGTTATGATCGGCATAATTTTTACCGAGCACTTTTATTGAACGGCACTTCAACTTTGTTCGGCTCAAAGAGGGCCCTCCAAACGCCAGCACCTCGCTCTGACCTGATGTGGGCACCAAGTCCCAAAGCCACCCAGACCTAGACTCCCACTTACCACCCCCCTAATTGGACCTTCCGTAGCACTCAACGCGCCCTGACTCTGCCGAGCTGCCAACGAATGTGGGCACCAAGTCCCAAAGCCACCCATACCTAACCTCCCATTTAGAGAAAATCCTACTGGACCCTCTGTTGCACAAACATGAGAAGCATTAATGACCCTCGCCTGAGCTGAGTACTATAAATAAGAGGGAAGGAGAAGAAAGAAGGGGTTGGTCAGAAAAAGGGGAGAAAAAGAGAGTCCGGAGAGCAGTTGGGAGGAAAGATTGTGTCGCCAAGAAGGAGAAAGGTGATCTCAGTGAGTCCTTGGTTGTAGGATCACCCATAGTAGGAAATTCAGCCTTACAAACAAATTAGTTGTGAGCCCAAGTGGGGCTGAGCCCATTGGCCTCATTTGCGACCCGCACAACTCTCTTTACAATCTTCCTAATAAGACTCTTATTATTAAGTGCCACATCAATTTGCTCTTTCCTCTTCCTATCGCTGATAGTTTTTTTGCACAAAAATGGATTATTTCTACACCATCTTCTTTTATACGGTGGAATCTATTAAAAATAAATAAATAACCAGTTTATATGATAGAAACAATAACTCTCAATTTGTTTTTTGTTTTAATTTCTAACGTAGAAGACTCTTGAAGCCAACAAATTATATGCCTAGTTGTCCACTCTCTTTCAAGGAATGTAAAAGATAATTGTACACTTTATTAGCCAAAATAATTAAATAATTGTGAAATTCATTTAGGCTATATATATTCATATACTTAATTATGTATATTCATAATAATTTTGGTTCTTTTTATTTTCTTCCTCTTAATGATATGTATATTATAATTGAACATAAGATGAGTGTTATAAGACCATAAAGAATAGTTAGAAATTATTTCAAAATAAAAATATAAAATTTCTGCATATTTTACGGGACATCGACTAGTTTGTCTAAAAGCTTTAAACACATTAGTTTGCTGTTTACCCATGCATATATATGTGAGTATTTCTGGGTCTGATTTTGATTTATGGACAGTGTCGGAGGAATATATATATATATATATATATTAATAGCATACGATGAAAAAGACTGAAAGTTGAAACGTAAAGCACAAGTCATACGTACAGTAGACATTTGTAGAAAAAGGCCATGACGACAGCCATAAACAGGTATGCAAAAAGTCATAGGATTAATGTAAACATATACCATTGTGTACAGTGTACACTCAACATTTTAGATATTTTTGAGTAAAGAAAGCACGTGTTCATCAAGTTGCGGTAACACGTTATTAAGCTTCCCCCATAGGAAAAGACAATTGGGTTGTTAAACAATTGACTATGCCTTGCTTAAAAGAAAATGAAACCTTACTAAGGTTAGTCGCTAATTAAAGTGTGGAACAACTACTTCTAGAAGACTACAACACCGTTATTAATATAATATGTAATCTTCTCATCAAGAAACAAAGAGGAAAAGCCGAAAAGTATGAAATTATTTTTGAATACAGGCAGCAGGCCTAGGATTATTCAATATTTCAACCATTGTGATTGACTTCATGAATTCCCCCTTTGCAATTTGTCAAGGTTAAATTATAATAATGTAAATTTCCAAACTAAAACTTTCTATGAGAAATAGTAGGTACACATCAAATTTATTGTAAAAATATTGTGAATGTAACAATAAAAAATTATACGAGAATAATAGAATTTGTTTTTCTTTTCTGCCCATGTATATTGATTTTAACTTTTCAAAATCAATATTTCTGGCGTATAAACATATTAAGATTCGTTTGAATACCGCTTATTTTACTGAAAACTGAAAACAATAAAAAAAATATTAAAAAAGTTACTGTTCACGTATTTGGCACTGTTCATAAGTCTAAAATCACTGTTCATGAACATTGAACAGTGGCAGATGCGCGTCTAGGGGAAAAAAAAAAAAAAAGCAACCTAGAAAACACAATACCCAAATGTCACCTAAATATCCACCTAAATTGAATAAAGTCTTCTTTTTGCATGTCAATTGATATTTTATAACCATGTATCTCTATATATTTTATGGATAATAAGCATGCGTTTGGTATTGGTTTAAAAATCCAGTTTTTTTATTATTTAATTTATTTTTGCTACTATTCACGAGTCTCATTATATTTTTTGATATTATTTATGAGTTTCACTGTACATGGATAATAAGCATGCGTTTGGTATTGGTTTAAAAATCCAGTTTTTTTATTATTTAATTTATTTTTGCTACTATTCACGAGTCTCATTATATTTTTTGATATTATTTATGGGTTTCACTGTACTATATCAACTATTTTTTAGATTTATCTACAGTATTTTTTTTTTGATGAAAATATCTACAGTATTTTTAGTAAAAAAATTTTAGTTTCAGCTAAATAAATTGTTACTAAGTGTGGATTTGGATCCACGTTTTCAAACCCACGATTGTGTTTCTTTCAATTTTTTTCTTTTCCTGCTGCTGCGCAAGAGTTAGGGGACAAACGGCTACTGTTTATGAACAGTAGCCGTATAATGTTGACTCTTCAGCTCCTTTTATCAGTCCCGTGGGTCCGTAGACAATGCACGGGACTCACAAATATCACTTTTCAGCAACTTTTTTATTAAAACTAGGTCCCATGATACTATTCACACATTTAAAAATTATTTTGCTACAGTGTTTTCAATTTTCAGTTTTCAGTTTCAGTAAAATAAGTTCTATCCAAACGGACCCTAAACAAACACTAATATATAAAAGACTGTTTAGAAAACAGGTTTCCAACTACATAAATCTGAGTAAGAAAGCTTCAAACTTAATAAAATTAGTTGCAAACGACTCAGTTGTTTTGATTAAAGATCTTCTATATTCTTTTATCCAACACTATAAGTGTATAGCAATAAAGTTGGTTGTTTTTAAAAAAATGAAAACAGAAACAGAAGCAAAAGTGCTCAGTTATCTTTCCAAGCAAATAATTTTAATCCTAAGAAATATTAATTTAAACTGTTCCTTTTCCTTACAGCTGTGCATGAGTTTGGGTTGAGACTTGAGAAAACCCAACCCAACCTATATATATATCCCATAGTATCTCAAAAACCTAATCCAACCTAATTTGAACCCGTACGAATTGAGTTGGGTTAGGTTTCGTCATGTTGGGGTCATTTTGTCTTGCACAAAAATGTGAGGTTTTTTTTTTTATTCAGCAAAAAAAAAAAAAAAAATGTGAGGTTTTTTATTACTCAGTTATTTAAGTTCATTATTCAATAAATGATTGCAATTTTGCACAAATGAGTATAATATTAAAATTTGATCAAAACTAAATCTCAAAATATCAAAATAACTCAAATAATAATTTTTAAAATACATATAATTTTTAAACTATTAATAATATGGCTTAGATGAAGTTAATTAGATTAAGATTATGTTATCTTGAACTTGATCCAACCCATATATGTAATTTACCATTTATAATAAATAAATAACTAAACCGCCCAACCCATATCTCACAAAAAATTAATTCAAAATGTTGGATTGGGTTGAGGTGGTTAACAATAATTAGCGCCCTTACTTTCAAACAATTGCTTATGTAGTGGCTCAAAAAATAAAGGCCCAAGCCCACTTAGATTAGTGGTACCTTGTCTCTCAAATCAAGCCCAAACAATAGAATTTTTAAGAAAGTGGGTGACTAACTCAAGTGCAATATAAGGTTAAGTCCAAGTCTAGGACCAAAGAATCCTAAGTACTAGAAAAGTGCAAATGGAAAATCAATTAAGGATAATATTCCCCTCGGGCAAATCCGAGGATCAACTTCTTGTGTATAAATTTAGTTCTGGTTCTTTACAAGGTAATCCTGAATTCTCCTCGCTGTTCTCTTGTTACTTAGAAATTGTCCATCTCCCTTTTCTGGGGGGTTCCCTTCCTTTTATAGCACTTTACCACGCATCCCAGCCCTCCACTTGTATGTCTCAAGGCATTTCTCAGGATACTTGTCCCATCAATACCTTGCTGAAGGTGGTAGAAGGAGCTACTAGCTATGAAGTTACTGTTTAGGGGTCATTTCCACATTAATGCAACCGATAAGGTTGGTTCAGGGCATTGAATGCAGAGTTGGGAGGTATATCCTTCAGGAAACTCCTCCCACCATCCTTGCCCCCGTTGCTATCTCTTCTCCTTTCCTTGGGCCTTTAAAGGATATCAATTGTCCTAATTCTCTTACTCTCCTTCAGTCAGCGGAGTCCTCGAAGTTCGCTTTCCTTTCTTGGTCTAGATTGGACAAATTAATCCTCGACTAAGACTCCTTAGTCCTCTAACCCCACACAGTTTTCATGTGTGATGTTTTTTTTTTTTTTTTTCTTTAAAAAAAAAAATTATATCAGTGTTAGTGTTGCAATTATAAACATTGATTAAAAAAACAGGTCCAATTTATATTATCTCCCCAAAGTTAATCTATGAAATTGATTACTTAACTAAAAACAGTTCAAATTATGAAATTAGTAGTTTATTATAACTAAAAAAAAAAAAAGCACTAAAAAAATAATATTATATTATAAGCAAATTCTGCCACTCTTTCTAGACTTGGCGGCTAATGTTATGGTCATTTGATTCATTTTCCTACAACAAGTTCTACTTTAATTATAATATAACACCACCCTCGAGCTCCTAATTATACAATGGAGTCAACAATTTTCTGGAAAAGAAAAAGGCTTACAATCATTTGAATCTGACAATTATTCGATTTAGTCATCAAAAAGCAGAAATAATTGGTCAATCAAACAAAAAATTCAATAAAAAAAAAAAATACAATAACAAATATAGTATTTCATGATAATTGCCGTTCTTTTTTAAAAATCCATTCAAATAATTATTTTTGATCTTGTACTGAGGTTCAATGACTCATTCTTCATTTATTGTTGTGACTACAAAAATAACCCGCAATTTTTTTCGATTTAAAGAAACGATTATAACATAGTTGCACAAGTGTTAAATTAGTAATGTAGGGATAAGGGTCTAAAATCGTATATTGGATCTTGGGCTTTGTCCGAGAACATTGACAAGTCCGAGGAGGGATAAATAGTTATGAGGAATTCAAGTTCAGAGTCTCATAAATAAGAAATGAGTGGAAGGCGGTCCGAGGAGAAATTCCTCCTCGATATGATAGATATCGCTTAGATGTGTACTCCAACGATGAAAGTAACCTACATAGAAGCCCCAGTGGTAGGGATGTGCCTCATGAACATATGAGAAGGAAGGAAACCCAAAAATATCTAAGGAAAAGATGCTACCACCGCATTAAATGCACTGCAACTACTTTTCTGGCTGCATTTATGTGGAGAAGACTCTTGAACAGTGTTGTCTTGGCTACCACAACTCACAGAAAGCCAAAGAAGGTGTTTGATGAGACGGACACTCAAATAAGAGCTCAAATGATTAACAAGTGTAGAATCAGGATGGTCTAAGAGGAACTATATAATGTAAGAGACCCTTCAAGATGAGGGGATTGGAAAAAGAGAAAGAGAGTACTGTAGCAATCAAAATTGTACTTGTACCCCATTGTTACTGATTTAGATAAAAAATATCTTCTCGGACAGTGAACAGATTCAACTTTATTTTCTTTGTTCTTACTTGATCATCTTGTAAATCCATACTAACAGTTGTCAAATTCATTAGGGCCTAGTTCTCCAACCCACTCTCTATAAATCTATTATTCAGGGCTCATTGGGCCAAGATCTCATACATCTTGGGCTTAGACTGCAAAACGTGTCCCTACAAGTAATTATGTTAAAAGTGATTTCTAAGAAACAAACTGGTCTTAATTTTTAAAAATAAAAATAGAAGCACTTATTTCTTGGCCCTAGCATAAATGGACTTTCTCATTCCAAAATCTCTTTTCATACGTCCAAAAGATGTAAAAAGTTTTGAACTTTCATTTTTCAAAAAAAAAAGAAAAAAAAAGGCAAAGGTTAAATTTGGATTACACTGAATAATGAAACCCCCTGCGTTTAGCCTTTTTTCTGTGGGTCCTGTGCACTATTCATGGAACTTGTAAGTACAGATTTGAGTAAATGTTAAGTTAAAACTGGGTTTCACGGCACTATTCACATATTTAAAAATTATTTCACTACAGTGTTCTTAGTTTTCAACAATAAGCGGTATCCATTAGTCAAATATCGACATCTAGATGTAGCTTTTTCCACGTCTAGATAAAAGCCTTTGATCGTATCAAATGGTATTTTCTTCAAAATACTCTCCACGTCTACAATTTCTACTCCCATATTGTCAACCTTTGAAAGTTCTGTTTACTCTTACGCATGGCTTACTACCAAATTCAATCCATTAAAATTAGATACTAGCAGTTAATAAGCTGGTTACGGACAAGGCAGTAATTGTTTACGAAGTGAAAAACTAATAGAGAAAAACACTTTGGGGCCGAGCCCAATTCATCAAATCGACTATGAATAAATTGCTATACAATGAAACTTACAAGACCTCCTGTACTCAAAAGCAAAGGAGATTTGGAATAATGATAGGCATAAATGCACTTTTCGTCCCTACATTTTGGGATCATTTTTATTTTGGTCTCTATATTTCTATTTTACCACTTTTAGTCCCTAATCCAATTAATGCATGTTATTTTAGTCATTTTCGTCAGCTAATAGACGGAAATAGCTGACGTGGCTAACGGTATGATTAAAATATTATTAAAAAAATGACATCAAATAAAATAATATAAAAAATTTCTAACCTTCTTATTTTTTAAAAAGAAAAGAAAAAAAGAATTAAATTAATTTTGTTTCTCTTTTTTTTCTTTTTTTTTTTTGGGGAACAACATGAAGAATCTAGAACATGTATTCTTCCCCATCAATCATGTTCTTCATTTTCTTCCCAGCAAACCTTACCCAGAAATTTAAAAAATCAATATTTTTTTTTCTCTTATCTTATATTTCCTTAGCAACAAAACCCATAAAATCAGTCAGATTTACAAACACAAAGACATGCCCACAGATTTACAAAACACAAAAACATTCAACAATTACTCTGTCATTCTTTCACATTCCCATTACAAACACAAAGACCTTCAAGGATTCAAAATACCTTCAACAAACCCAAAGTCCTTACACGCCTTAATCCAAATTTACAAACCCAAGCAAACCCAAATAGCAAAAACCCCAAACTCAAGATTGCTTTCCTCTTCCTCACCAACTCCGACCTCCACTTCGCCCCTCTTTGGCAGTAGTTTTTCCAAAATGCCCCTTCCAAAAACCTCTACAACGTGTATGTCCATGCCAATCCTTCCGTCAATGTCACCCACCCTAAGGGCACCGTCTTCGAATTCCGCTTCATTCTGGTGAAAAAAACCTACCGCGGCTCGCCGACGCTCATCTTCGCCACACGCCGTTTGCTCGCCACCACTATCATCGATGATCTGGCCAACACGTTTTTCTTCTTCTTTTTTCTGTATCGGATCTCCTTGGAGTTCGAATACGGGTTGATGGAGCCAAATCTGTCTCTTGGAGCCATTTGGGTTTGTAAAAGTTTTGGAGATTTGGATTTGTTTGGAACAAGTGAAAGAGTCAGAAACGGTGTTTGAGGAAAGGAAGGAAGTGAGGGTGTGGGTTTTTATAGAGGCAAGTTAGAAAGACAGAGAGTGTGTGTGTTTAAGAGGGTGTGGATTTTGTGTTGTTGTGATATGGGTCTGTGTTTGTGTTTGATCTTTGTTTTGTTTTGTTTTGTTTTTTTTTTCTTTTTTTGTTTGTGTTGTTGTAATCTGGGTTTGAGTTCTTTGTTGTTGGGTTGTATTGGGAAGAACAAGAAGAACACGTTGGAGTGTTCTTATGAAAATTAATAATGATAAGTAATATTTTTTTTTAATTAAATTAGATTTAAGGTTTTTTTTTTAAAAAAAAATTTAATAATATTTTAATCGTTACATCAGTGCCACATTAGTGCCACGTCAGTCAATAGGATGTTTCGTTAGCCACTTTAGCTATATCCATCTATTGGCTGATGGAAAGGACTAAAATAACACGCATTAATTGGATTAGGGACTAAAAATGGTAAAATAGAAATGTAGGGACCAAAATAGAAATGACCTCAAAATGTAGGGACGAAAAGTGCATTTACGCCAAAATGATGTTACATTAACAATAATACAATACATTGAGCATATATACTACTCAGATGCTAAGCAGGGCCTACCATAGGCTTAGGCCAATAAGGCCATTACCTAGGGCCCCCTTACTGGAGAAGGCCCCAAATTTGGGGACAAATTTTTTTATTTGTTTTTTATATATAAATATTTTTGGAAGATATTAAAACATTTTAGTTTACATTTTTTTTCACTATTAGGAAGGCTCAAAGAATTAAGTAATGCTAGAGATAGAGATAAGACAAATTTAAATAAATAGGTCTTACAGCACGGCTCGCCGACGCTCATCTCCGCCACGTGCCGTTTGCTCGCCACCACTGTCATCAATGATCTGGCCAACACATTTTTCTTCTTCTTTTTTCTGTATCGGATCTCCTTGGAGTTCGGATATGGGTTGATGGAGCCATATTTGTCTCTGGGAGCCATTTGGGTTTGTAAAAGTTTTGGAGATTTGGATTTGTTTGGAACAAGTGAAAGAGTCAGAAATGGTGTTTGAGGAAAGGAAGGAAGTGAGGGTGTGGGTTTTTATAGAGGCAAGTTAGAAAGAGAGAGAGAGTGTGTGTTTAAGAGGGTGTGGGTTTTGTGTTGTTGTGATCTGGGTCTATGTTTGTGTTTGATCTTTGTTTTGTTTTGTTTTCTTTTTTCTTTTTTCTTTTTTCGTTTGTGTTGTTGTAATCTGGGTTTGAGTTATTGGTTGCTGGGTTTGTGTTGTTGTAATCTGGGTTTGAGTTCTTTGTTGTTGGGTTGGATTGGGAAGAACAAGAAGAACACGTTGGAGTGTTCTTATGAAAATTAATAATGATAAGTAATATTTTTTTTAATTAAATTAGATTGAAGGTTTTTTTTTTTTTTAATTTTAATAATATTTTAATCGTTACATCAGTGCCACGTCAGTCAATAGGATGTTTCGTTAGCCACATTAGCTATATCCGTCTGTTGGCTGACGGAAAGGACTAAAATAACACGCATTAATTGGATTAGGGACTAAAAATGGTAAAATAGAAATGTAGGGACCAAAACAGAAATGACCTCAAAATGTAGGGACGAAAAGTGCATTTACGCCAAAATGATATTGCATTAACAATAATACAATACATTGAGCATATATACTACTCAGATGCTAAGCAGGACCGGCCATAGGCTTAGGCCAATAAGGCCATTGCCTAGGGCCCCCTTACTGGAGAAGGCCCCAAATTTGGGGACAAATTTTTTTATCTGTTTTTTATATATAAATATTTTTGGAAGATATTAAAACATTTTAGTTTACATTTTTTTTTCACTATTAGGAAGACTCAAAGAATTAAGTAATGCTAAAGATAGAGATAAGATAAATTTAAATAAATAGGTCTTACAAATAGACGTGTTACTAATCACAAGTAATTTAAATAGAAAAATGTTAAAAATACTATAAATTTTACTACATAAATTTTATTTATTTAATTATTTTTATATAAGATAAAAATTATCCTCTAGCCTAATCTAAGTGTATATGTGTGCGAAACTCTCTTCTAAAGACTTAAATCTAGGCCATTGTCCCCCACACCCCACAAGAACTTATATTTATAGAGTTATCACTGCACCAAGGGTGCATGGTGATCTTCATAACTTTTATAATTTGATGTGACAATAAATATAATAGGTAGATTTCAACAAACTATTGAATGCATTTTTGAATGAATATTTGTGATTGGTGATATATCTTTGTAATTCTCATGTTGTAAATTTTATAATATTTCTAGTATTTTTGTAAGCCTCGGGTCATTGATTACATTCATTACAACACCAGTTTGTAGTAAAATTTGTTATAACTTTAGCATTTTCTCAACCAAAAAAAAAAAAAATCATATTAAAGAGTAAAAAGAATGGATTTTAAAAAAATTATTATATAAAATGCTAGTTAAATATTATTTAAGTGATAACATAAAGGCCTCATTTGAAAATTTCGCCTTAGGCCTTCAAAACGCTTGGGTCGGCCCTGATGCTAAGCTAGGCTTAAAAAAAAATAACTAACTAATCTAACATATAAAACTAACTACTAAAGACTCACGTGCCTAACATGTGTGATTTAAAATTTAACTTGTAACAAACAAACAAAAAAGCTACAGGTAGTTTTTGTACATAACACTAAGCTACAATCGTTTGTCTTCTTCTTCTTCTTCTTCTTTTCATTTTACAACTGATTTTGTCTTCTTCATTTCTTTCTTCTATCTACAATTGTGACCTTTGTTGCTTCTGATTCTGATACTCCCCCTCAAGATGAACAAATGGTGAGTGAATGTTCACTATGCCCATCTTGGAAAGGAGACTACAAAACTGATTTAAACCCAAGGCTTTAGTTAACAAATCTGCCAGTCGACACCGTGTTTTAACATGGATCAGTTTGATCACTTTTGCCAACATTTTGTCTCTAACAATGTGGTAATCAATCTCTATTTGTTCAGTTCTCTCACGGAACACAGGATTTGAACCAATGTGAATAGCTGATTAACTATCACAAAACAATAAAGCTTCCCTATTATGTTCAATTTGAATATCTCTTAGAAAGTACAAAATGCAAACTATCTTATAGGTTGCAACAGCCATGGACCTATACTTAGCTTCTGCTGATGATCTAGAGACTGTGGGTTGCTTCTTTGACTTCCAAGATATCAGTGAATCACCAAGGAAAATACAATAACCTGTCACTGATCTTTGAGTGTTTGGACATGAGGCCCAATCTGAGTTTGCAAAACCCTTTACATGAAATTTTGCACTTGAGGAAAAGAAAATCCCTGTACCTGGTACATTCTTCAAGTATTGTAGAATTCTATGTGTGGTAGCTAAGTGTGGCCTCCTTGGTTTTGACATATATTGACTCAACTTGTGCACAACAAAGGTTATATCTGGTTGAGTGATAGTCAAATACAATAACCTCCCAATCAACCTGCTATATGAACTGGGATCATGGAGAACATCACCACCATATTTGCTTAATTTTACATTCTGCTGCATTGGTTTTTTCACAGGCTTACAACCTAACAAACCTGCAACTTTTAATACCTCCAAAGCATACTTCCTTTGACACAGAACAATACCTTTCTCTGATCTAGCCACTTCCAAGTCAAGAAAGAACATCAAGTCACCTAGATCCTTAAGCTTAAACTTCTGATCTAGCAGCACTTTAAACTGATTCACTTCTTCTTGATCATTACTTGCAATTAAAACATCTCACATAGACTAACAAAACAATTAAAAGACTAATTTTGTTGCCTAGTGATGATAGAATAGTCAGATTTAGACTGAGTGAAGCCCAGTTGAATCAAAGTAGAAGAAAACTTAGAGAATTATTGCCTGGATGCTTGTTTAAGGCCATAAAGGGACTTGTTTAACTTGCAAACTAGCTCCCCCTTGCCGTGGAAGCCTAGTGGAAGAGCCATATAGACTTCCTCAATCAAATCCCCATGAAGAAACGCATTGTTCACATCAAGTTGGCTTAAAAACCAGCCTTTCACAGTAGTCACAGCTAAGAAACATTTGACAGATACCATCTTTGCCATAGGGGAAAATGTATTTGTGCAGTTAATGCTCTCCTTTGTGTGAATCTCGTGGCTACTAATCTAGTCTTATACCTCTCTATGGAACCATCAAATTTATATTTGATTCTATAGACCCATTTGCAACCAATGAGATTCTTAAGAGCAGTGAGAGGAGTGACAGTCCATGTGTTGTTAGCTTCTAAAGCAACTATCTCAGTAGCCATGGCTTTTTGCCATTTAGGGTCATGAACAACTTGGTGGTAATACATAGGTTTAGTGCTTAAAGAGATAAAATTGCAATAGGATTTATAAGAAGGGGATAACTTCTCATAGGAGAGAAAAAGAAGAAAGAGGGTAAGCAGTACCTAGCTAATGAATTGAAGTGGAGTTGCTTGATGTTACTTGGTTGTAATGGTAAGACTTCAGGTAAGAAGTAGCCTTATAAGTTCTAGTTGATCTCCTAAGGTGAATATCAGGAATATCCTGGACATCAAGAACATTCTATACATCAAGGACATCTTCAAGGAACTCATCATTAGGCTCATGATGAACCTAAATGATAATATCATCAAGATGTTCTGAACCAGAATTAGAAAGACCAGAAGGAGAAGGTTGGGATGTTGGAGAACCAGAATTGAGATGTGATGGAGTAGGAAGGGAAGCATCTAGTAAGAAAATGGAAGGAATAAGAGGAATAGTAGGTATAGGAGAAGAAGAGACATGTGGAGGAGGGGATTGAATAGGAAAGGGAAAGACATGTTCATGAAAGATAACATCTCTAGATATAAAAATAGAATAAGTAGTAAGATCAAGCAATTTATAACCTTTGATGATAAAGGGATAGCCAAGAAAAATGCATTTTCTAGCTCTAGGGGAGAACATAGACCTGTGTTGAGCAATAGTGGAAGCAAATTATAAGCAACCAAAGACTCTAAGATGAGAATATGAAGGTGGTTTGTGAAAAAGTAATTCAAAAGGAGTTTTGTAGGCTAGAATGAGTGATGGAACTCTACTAATAAGGTATATTGTTGTGAGAACATAGTCACCCTAGAACTTTAAAGGAAGATTAGATTGAATTTGCAAGGCTTTAGCAATAGATTGAATATGTTGATGTTTCCTTTCAACAACAAAGTTTTGTTGAGGGGTATAGACACAAATTGTTTTATGGATAATACCAGTAGAATTATAAAATTATGATAGATTGAACTCAAGAGCATTGTTTGATCTTATACATTTGATTTTGACTCCAAACTGTGTGAGAACCATATTATAGAAAGAAAGAATAAAAGGTCTAACTTTAGATTTAGATCTCATCAGAAAAACTCATGTTGCTCTAGTAGCGTCATCCACTATAGTTAAGAACTTTGTGAAACCTTCTAAAGTAGGCACAGAAAAAGGACCCCACACATCCATATGAATCAAATCAAATGAAAATTCAGATATTTTATTATCAAAAGGAAACAGTAATCTCTTTTGTTTTGCCAAAGAACAAACAACACAATCCTTATTACAACAATTCAGCAAAGAAGGTAAAACATGACCTAGAGATTGAAATTTGACATCAGATGGATGCCCCAATCTTGAATGCCATAAGAAAGAAATTTTTTGGAAAGAACTGGAACTTGAAATAGATCAGAAAGCAGTGAAGTGTTGAGCAGATAAGAAGTCGTCAAGTGAAAGAGATGCTTGAGACAAACTAGAATTTCACAAGAAGTATAATCCATCAAGAATGTGGCCCACTCCAATTGTTTTCTAGCATATAAGGTCCTGTATAAAGCAATAAGAAGAAAGAAAAACAAGGCATCAAGGTTGACTTTGTAATGGTACTAACTAACAAAAGATTGAAAGAGAAAGAATGTGCACATTGAACATTAGTGAGGGTTAATTGAGATGACAAGGTAATAGTTCCTATGTGTGTTACTTTAGTTGTTTCCCCATTAGGCAATTCAACCACAGAACAATAGCAGCAATAGAAGTTAAAAAGTTCATGGAACACACAATATGGTCAGTAGCTCCAGTTTCTAAAACCCAAACATTAGGCCTTATAAAGAGTGGGAAAGAATTGAGAGAGTAGCTGGATTCGAGGTCAGCTGGGCCTCCTAAGAATAAGAAGAATAGGGAGAACAGAGAGAGAAATCATTGAACATTACATCTATTTTCTTGAATTGCTAGTATACAAGTTGTTTCTCTCTTATACTACTCCCTTACCATATGCCTTTAGTAACTGACGAACTAACACACAGCTGTCAACTAACTAACTCACTATACCAACGGTCAATGTAACTAACTCTAACAGACTCATATTGCAGCAGCTATCAATGTCTATCATATTGAAATAAGTGTATCAATGAGTATTAATAAGTAAAGTATTAATGAGTAATCCTAACAATACTCCTCCCTTTATAAGACCTTGCCCACAAGGTGAGGGAACCTCTACTGCATGATACACAAACTCTCCCAAGTAGTATCTTCAAGACCTTCTCCTTGCCATTGGATCAAAAATTGAGTGATGGTTCTTCTACGAAGTTGATGAGTCCTTTCTTGTAGTACAACTACTAGTTCTAAAGTGACAACTCCATCCAAGTCAGTAGGTGGTAAGGTTGGAATATAGACCACATGTTGCCCAAGCTTAGACTTCAAGCAAGAAACATGAAAGGTAGGATGTAGCTTAGAACTAGGTGTAGATCCAACCTATATGACACCTTACCAATCCTTTACAGAATCTAGAATGGGCCATAATAGTTGGGAGATAAATTTTGCACTCCTTAAGGGACTTTTTTTTATAAGCCTGAAGTCTAAGAAACACCCAATCTCCCACTGCAAAACTCCTTTCTGTTCTGTGCTTGTCAAAATATATCTTCATCCTTTCTTGAGCTACCACCAGATTATGCCTTAACAATGAAGTCAATTGCTATCTAGATTTCAAATGAGCATCCACACTTTCAACCTTTGTTGTGCTAGGAATATAGTCCATAAGCCCAGGAGGGGGATATCCATACAAGGCCTTAAATGGAGTAAGCTTGAGAGAGGTATGGAAATTAGTGTTAAACCAAAATTCAGCAAGGGGCAACCATTCAACCCAAGAAGTTGGTTTATTAGTTGCAAATGCTCTTAAGTAAAGCTTAAGACTTTTATTCATAACCTTAGTTTGGTCATCTGTTTGAGGGTGATAGGCTAAAGACATGGCCAACTAAATGCCTTGAAGCTTCATCAACTCTTGCCAAAAATGAAAAGCGAAGATAGGATCCCTGTCACTGACTATTGAAGTAAGCATACCATGTAACTTGAACACATGCTGCATGTAGAAAGCTGCTACCTTAAAAGTAGTATATGGATGAGACAAAGCTACAAAATGGACAAACTTAGTAAACCTGTCCACCGCCACTAAAATCACATCTTTCATTTGGGATTTTGGAAGACCCTTAACAAAATCCATGCTTATAGCTCCCCAAGGCTTCTCTGGTATAGGTAAGGGTTGTAAAAAACCAGCTGGATTGCAAGTTTTATGCTTGAGCTTTTGACAAGTATCACACTTCTTGACATACTTGCTCTTAACTTAGGCCAATAGAAATCCCTTTGAACCCTGTATAAACTTTTAAGATAGCTTGAATGATCACCCAAAAGGACCATCATGAACTTGCTGAAAGATGGTTGTCTTCAAGGAATCACAAGTACCTAAATAAATTATGCCCTTATATAAAAGGTCCATTTTGCATAGTGAAACCCTTAGGACCATCCCTCACTGATTGAAAAGCCTCCAAAATACTCTAAATCAATGGATCAGTAGCATAGTTAGCTTTAAGCTGAACTAACTAGTCAGGAGTGGGAAATGAAATCATGCACAAAACATCCTCTTGTGAAGAAGTTTCACCAACCTCCACCTGCCTGGACAGAGCATCAGTCATCACATTCTCCTTTCCTCTCTTGTATTCAACAATAAAAGCATACCCTAACAACTTGGTAATCCATTTTTGTTGAGCTGGAATATCAATCTTCTACTCCAAAAGGTGTTTAAGACTTTGGTGATCTGTCTTCACTAGAAAAGGCCTTCCTATCAAATATGGCCTCCATTTGTGTACAGCAATAACTAAGGCTAGCAATTCCCTCTCATAAGTTGATAAAGCCAAATTCCTACCTTTGAGAGCTTGGCTGTGAAAAGATATAGGCATTCCTTCCTGCATTAGTACAACTCCCAGCCCTCTTCTTGAAGCATTACACTCAACAACAAATGTTTTATTAAAATTTGGTAGAGTTGAAACAAGTGGATTGGATATAGCTGACTTAAGATTTTGAAAAGCTAGATCAATTTCTTCATTCCAAGATAAAGAATCATTTTTTAAAAGAGCAGTCAATGGGGCTGCAATCTACCCATAGCCCTTTACAAATTTCTTGTAATAGCCAGTAAGGCCTGAAAATCCCCTTAAAGCCTTAACATCCATAGGAGTAGGTCATTGCTGCATTGCCATAGTCTTTTTAAGATCTGTTTACACACCTTCACCAAAGATTAGGTGCCCCAAAATATTCAACCTCACCATATGCAAAAACACATTTAGACTTCTTAGCAAATAGCTGATTCTTAGCCAATACTTCCAAACCAACTCTAAGATGAGAAACATGGTTAGCCAAGGATTTACTATAGACTAGAATATCATCAAAGAACACCAAGACAAACCTTCTAAGAAAAGGTTTATGCACATGGTTTATTAGAGATTGAAATGTTGAGCATGCATTAGTGAGGCCAAATGGGATAACCAAGAACTCATAATATCCCTCATGGGTTCTAAATGTTGTCTTATGAATGTCCTGATCTCTTATCCTAATTTGGTGGTATCCAGACCTTAAGTCAAGCCCAGAAAAAATACAAGCACCATTCAACTCATCAAGAATTTCATCAATAACAGGGATAGGAAATTTGTCCTTAATTGTATTCAAGTTAAGTGCCCTATAATCAATACACATCTGCCAAGATCCATTTGCTTTCCTGACCAACAAGACTAGTGCTGCAAAGGGGCTATAGCTGTTCCTTATAGATCCAACAACTAATAATTCTTTCACTATCTTTTCTATTTCATTTTTTTGATAAAAATGACATCTGTATGGCCTCTGGCAGACTGGTTAAACCCCTTCATTGAGAGTAATTTGGTGTTCATGTCCCCTAGAAGGAGGTAAACCCACAGAAGTGTCAAAGAGTTGAGCAAATTATTGAAGTAAATTTACCACTTCTGTGGGTAAAAGAGTTTGCACTTCAATTGAAGAAGGTGCTGAGATATGTACAAATAGCCCCTCCTTGATTGGAGCCTTAAAGAATTGATCACCATCCAAGAGATGAGAACCCGACTACTTCATCCCTTGCAAAAGAACTTGGTGATCCTTATAACAGAACCCCATAGTCAAAAGTTGGAAATTCCATTGAATGTCACCAAGAGAAGTAAGCCACCAAGTTCCCAATACAACATCACAGACCCTAAGTGGAAGTACATGGAACTGAATGAAAAATTCTTCCCCTTGAATACACACTGGTTACAAAACCCTTGAGTCTTAACTATAGCACCATTAACTACCTTAAATTCCAAGATCTATGAATAATTAACAAATAAATGCAAGCTAGATACTATTGCTGCATCAATGAAGTTGTGAGTGCTGCCTATATCTAACAAGATTACCAAACTAACACCATTGATTCTACCCTTAAACCTTATAGTACCAGGCATTAGAGTATTAATTAAGACATATAAAGTTATCTCAACCTCGTCTGAATTAGTATTAGAATTCTACATTTCACCAATTGGACTACCAACTTCTTCCTCTAACTTAGTAATCTTGACCCCAGATTGTGAATCTATCACAAATTCTATACCCTCAAGAAGAAATAATTTGGAACTTTTACATTTATGGTCAAGACCCCATTTTCATCACAGTTATAACATAAGCCCTTTTTCTTTCTTTCATCCATCTAAGCAGGGGGAATTCTTTTAATTGGAATTTTTGACTTAGCTTCTACAAAGGTACTAACTTTAGGGAAACCCAAGATAGATGGCTTACCTGTTTCTTGTTGAGACTTAGACCTCCTCTTGTAGCTTACCATGTATTCCTCTTGAATCTTAGCCAAACCCAAAGCTGCATTTAGAGATTGTGGAGTAAGCATCCTCACTGGCAATCGTATTTCATTCTTTAGCCCACTCAAGAAATAGCTTAGCTTTTACATTAGAGATAAGCCCTTAATTTTGTTAGACAATGCTTCGAACTCTGCCTTATACACAGCCACAGTTGAAGTTTACCTTAACTTAGTTAGAGCCTCCATAGGATCATCATAAGGAGTTGAGCCAAATCTCACATGTAAAGCTTGTACCATACTATCCTAATCAGAAAACACTTCGGTCTCTTTTACATCCTGGAACTAGACTTGAGCTTCTTGCTCCATATAGAAGGAGGCTATCATGAGTTTCTCAACAATAGGGGTTTGGTAATACCTAAAATACTGGTTAGATTTATACACCCAACTAGCAGGATCTTCACTTGAAAAGTGTAGAAAATCAAGCTAATTAGGCTTCGCAAAGGGCATTGGTGAAGAATTTCGAATTGGAGATGATGGTTCTTGAAATGATTGTGGGTTGGCTTCATTAGAACCTAACTTCTGCAAAATAGCAATGAGGTGTTGATTCATCTCATTCATAGTTCTGGTATGGATTTCTTGTATCTTGTGGATTTCTTGGATATCTTTGTTATGATGGTCTGTAGTAGCTTGAAGGGAAGCAATAGCTTTAGTAGTCATGGCCATGGCGGCAGTGGATCATATCTCTGCCATTGATGTTGCAAAATCACTGCTTTGATACCACTTGTAAAGAGTGGGAAAGAATTGAGAGAGTAGCTCGATTCAAGGTGAGTTGGCCTCCTAAGAACAAGAAGAATAGAGAGAATAGAGAGAGAAATCATTGAACATTACATCTGTTTGCTTGAATTTCTAGCATACAAGTTGTTGCTCTCTTATACTACTCCCTTAGCACATGCCTTCTGTAATTGAACAACTAACACACAGCTGTTAACTAACTAACTCACTATACCGGCTGTCAATATAACTAACTCTAACAGACTCATATTACAGCAGCTATCGGTGTCTATCATATTGAATTAAGTGTATCAATGAGTATTAATGAGTAAAGTATTAGTGAGTAATCCTCAATGAGTATTAATGAGTAATCCTAACAGGCTTAAAAGCATTTTTGTTATTAACTTTGGCTGAATACATAGAATGCCTTAGAGTTGGATGGTAGTAAGAGATAACTGTAATTGCATTGGATGACAATGTGGATGAACTTGCAACTGTATTGGATTGCAATGTGGGTGAAATCACATTATTAGCAAAGTGAGTTTCATGTCCTTGAAAATTTGGACTGGCTAGAGAGTTCTTTGTATTAATCAATGCTAGCAGCTGATGAAATTGATCAAAAGTGAAAGAAAAAGGATTCTAAACAGCAACATTGCTTGTTTCTTGAACTTGATATTGAGAAGAAATTTGATGAGCCATTGCACCCTTTCCCTTGAACTTGAATCCTGGTGGGAACCCATGTAGCTTATAGCATTTATCAACTGTATGCCCCAATTTCCCATAATGTGTACACTTTGGTCTCTCTATTCCTTTAGGGATGAAATTTTGCCTAGAATTAGGAGTAAAAGATTTCCATTTTGCAGTGAAGGCAATTAATTCAATCCTACAACCAAATTCTTGACCAACAGTCCTTTGCATTTCTTCTTGAATCAATAAGGAATACACCTTATTAATGGATAGGATTTGATCCATTAACAGAATTTGAGTCTTGACTTGGGCAAAAGACTCATTTAGATCCATAAGAAACTTCATTACAAACTCTTTAACTTGCTAATCAGTGAGTTTCTGATTTATACCATAAACACATTTGCCACAAGTGCACAAGGGAAAATGACTATGATTTTGTAATTGATCTCATAAGAGCTTCAATTGTGTAAAGAAATCGATGATAGAGAACCTTATGTAATCTTTGCTATTTCTTTCTGTAAATTGAAGATTCTTGTTCCATTGCCTTGAGAAAATCTCTCCTTCAGATCATTCCAAATAAGTTGTATCTCTATATATGATACTAGCTTGAAGTTTAGGCAAAATTGAGTTGATGATCCATGTGCTAATGATATTGTTACAATGAATCCAAGCTTGGAAATTTGAAGGAGTCTTTATCAAGGGAGAAGATAGAGTAAGAGAGCCATCGAAGAGACCCAGTTTGTTCTTTGTGATTAGGGCTTTTCTTATGGAACAAGCCCTAGTTGGATAATTTTCTCCAGTCAAGGGTTGAGAAACAAGAACAACCCTTTGATTTTCTCCATGATGTAAGAATAGAGGGTCATCCATATAGGAGTCTTGTGTAGACGAAGAAGATTCAGAACTTGAAGCATTGGCTATGACAGCAGCCATTGAAGGGAGCTTCGAGCTTCTGAGAATGAGAAATTAAAAAGAAAGAAGAATCTAGATATTTCGCTCTGATATTGATACCATATCAAGATGACAGGAGATTTGGAAAAATGATCTTGCATTAATAATAATACAATACAATGAGTATATATACAACTTAGATGCTAAGCTAGGCTTAACAGAAAATAACTAACTAATCTAACAAATAAAACTAACTACTAAAGAATCTCCTTCTCAAAAAAAAAAAAAAAAAAAAAAAAAAAAAAAAAAAAGCTACTAAAGACTCACGTGCCTAACATATGTGATTTAAAACTAACTTATAACAAACCAAAGAAAGCTACAGGTCGTTTGTGTCTTCTTCTTCATTTTACAACTGATTCTATCTTATTCAATTCTTTTTTCTATTTGCAATTGTGACCTTTCTTGCTTGTGATTCTGATAGTAATTTTCTTTGTATCTAAGCACCTTGTTCATATTGCAACTATTGATCCCAACCATATCTTCAAAGTTCCTCAATGTTGCAATTCAATCATCGATTGTAAAATCGAGATCTCTGTTACTCTAAGGCTACTTGAAGATTTAATGATACCATCATGCACCCTCGGCGTAATGGTCACTCCATTAATTCTTGATCTCTTGGGATAGGGAACAAGGGTTGGAATTCAAGTCTCTAGGAGAGAGTTTCATACATACATTTAAATTAGGCTTAAAGTAGAATTTCTATCTCAAAAAAAAAAAAAAAAAAAAAAGCCTTGGTTTTTAGTAACACTACAATAACACAATAAGGTGATCTTGTGTTGTGGGCGTGAATCTCTTCTCTAAGATTGAGTGACTAGAGAGTGTGAGGGAATAAATAGATAACACTTGCTAAGGTTTTCTCATGATAAAACTTTGTGGACATCTCCCCTTTCTATCATTGATAAAAGCATCAGTATTCGGCATGCTAAAGCGCCAAACATGCTAAAATTTAGCATCAAATCCCACAAATCTTGCATTACTTGCACTTCCAATTCTAAAACATTTTAGCTTTGAGCTAAAATACCATCCTACTTTTATAATGGTATTGTAGCAATATGGCATTTAAAAAAAAAAAAAAAAATTTTATTGGGTTTTGGGTTTTTATTTGAGTATTGGGTTTTATATGAGTATTGGGTTATATTATTTTATTGTGTAGATATATTATTTTAATGTGTTGTATGGTAATATAAAAGTTGGGATGTTGGGTATATTGTAAAATAATGTGGTTTAATAGATAAAGTAGTTTTTGATTCTTATAGTATGTAAAATAATGTTGGGTATATTATTTTAGGGTTTTAATTTCATTCTTATAGGGTAAAAAAAAAAAAAAAAAAAAACAACAAGGGTTAGATTACAACAAACTAAAAAAAGATGTCTATAACTAATCTTAAGAAGTTCGCTTAATTGAAAGTTAGATGAATGTCAAGTGAAAATGCCAAATTGTCATATATATTTTTTCTTTATCTTAAATCTTGAACACCAAATCTTACTTTTACTTAAAGATAAAGTTTAGCTACAAAATTTGTTATAATTTAAGGTTATAATCTTACTCAATATCTTTTTATTGAAGGTGAATCTTAACAAATCCACCGTTGGATTATATTTTTTTTCTTATATCTTCCATGCTTGCAAAATTTCTAGAAAATTAAAAATCAATAGCTACATTATCAATAAATTGTTTAAATTGCAATTTTTTGTAGTTTAAAATTTTGTATAAAATATAAGATTATAGATTACATAGTAAATAATATTTGATTTATAAAAAATTTGACATATTTATTAAAAGCATAAAGAACATGCAATTTAACGATTAGATTGTCAAAATATGTAATAATATTTATTTTATTTAGTAAGGTTGTAGTCTTAAACTATAACTAATTTTGTAACTAAATTTTATCTAATTTATATTTATATTTTGAGAATCTTATTATTTTATATATTAGTACACGGCACACAGTTTTAGTTTGACCCGAATGTATTAAAGTAGATAATCTGCGAGGACTTCCACTTGAATTGATTTAGGTGTAAACTGATTAATGTATTGGGTGAGTGTGTGCATACGATAGAAATATAAAAAATGGTGACGTTTGTTGGATGAAAATAAATAAATAAATAAATATAAATAGAAAGAAGGGTCACTGTCGGGACGTACGGTGGGAAATGTGAACACTGAACAGAATAGTGAATGAATAGAGAAACGAGAACACGCAAACACAGCTGCTCCTCCTCAATGTCGTTGAACCTTTTTCTCACTCTTAAACTCAGAAGTCCACAATTACAATTACAATCACAAACCACAAACTCATCTTCACCAACGCCCACTACTCTTCCTTCCTATTATTCTTTTTTTTTTTTTTTTTTTGGGTTACTATTAATAGTTTTGACCACAACCGGCCGGCCACAAAAATTTTTAAAAATCAAACCAAAGCCTATTTCTTGGTTTTTTCTTTTTTCTTTTTTCTTTTCTGTTAACCAGGTAACTATTCTTGATTACTACCAACTTAAAGACTTTAAATTACTTTGCTCTGTGTTTAAACGTCATGTTTGTTGGGGTTGTGGATCTGATGTGCTTGTTTCAGTTTTCATTACTTGCTTTGCTTGTCGGAAAGTTCTTTGATCATAATGCAACGACTTTGGTGGTATGAGCTGGTTCGGGTTTTTTTTTTTTTTCCTTCAAATTTTATGTTATATTTGTCTAATTGTTCAAAATAAGTTGCTTCAATGACAGAATTTGTGTTTATCTGTGTGTGTGTGAGTGGAAATTGATTATTGAGTTTTATATTAATTTTGGAAATATATTACCTATGAGCTAATTTAACTTATAAAAATATATAATCAATTATTATCTAAGAGCTAATTTTCATTTAGGGATTTTTTCAGGTGTGAGGGGTAGTTGCAAGTGAGATGTGTTGTCTTTTTTTTCGTGTGTGATTGGTATGTAACAGTCAACATTTTACCAAATGTCGAAATTTGAAATAATCAAATTAAGGTCATGAGTTGAATTTTCATGGATTCAATCTGTTTCTTAATCCCCAAATTTTCTTTATTTTTTTTTTAGAAATGGAAATTTCATGTTGACTTCAAAAAAGATGAGCTGTGTGTTTTGTTTGAAGTGACTATATTGAATGCATTCAATTTGTGTCTCATTTCGCTTTGTGTGTTGAAAGGTATAATTATACAATCAAGAAAATAGCGGTGACATATTGTAGACGATTATGGGTTGTAATTGCTTCGGAGGCTCAAGACTTGAGAAAAAAAAGAGTTCTGCTAATTCTCATCATGAGATAGATGGTAAGGACTTAAACGAGCAATCTTTGTCATATTTTATGTTCTGTCAACTACAATAGAAACTGAATTCCATTATTTTTGTTTGTAATTTGATGCATGTTGCATAATAGTTATGTTTCATTGGGGAGCTTTTTGGCCTGTCTTTGACACATGAAGTGATGAAACTTTTGAGGATTTTTTTTTTTTTTCATTTATTTATTTATTTATTTTTTATGTCCATTTGCAAGAGCAACATTGTTGAATACTAAGTGATGCAATTTCTTCTTTGAAAAAAAAAAAAATATCTGCTGAAATGTTTATTCTAAAACTTATAAGGCAAATCCATCTTATATCAATGAGTACATTCATACTTTGGAAGAGGTTGTGGTCATGCACTTAAGTGATTTAGCCATTCCGGAGTTGTTGTAAGCCATTCATCTCTCTCTCTCTCTCCTTGAGACCAAAACCTAGGGCTAGTGAAACTGAGCTATGAATTCAACTCAATTGCTTTAAGCACAAATGCTAGTACAAGTAATATCAACCTCTTTTAGGTTTACGGAAAACAAACTTTGGGAGACTTCTTATCAGATTGCCGAATTGATTCTGTATTGAATTCAGGGATTTGGGATCTGGTGGAAAGGTGCATTCTTTAACAGTTGCACTTATGTACAGTACAATAACAACAAAACCTTATTTTTGTTGGCTATAGTCTATTGATTCTCAACAAACTAATTGGGCTGGCCACATGTATTCTTCTCCACTATTCTATACTTTCCAAAATCATACTCTATATCACCTCTTTAATTAACATGTTGCACATGTACATGGGCCTCAAATTCAAAACTTCATAAATGGTTAGATTGATATGAACTGGTGCATAGCCCTGTTAAAAGCCAGATGCAGTTTTATGTTCAACTATGAGGGCTTTCTTTCTTCTTATTCTTCTTCTTTTTTCAAATTTAAACTACTTATCTTTATTTTTCTTTCATAAAAATACTCTCTCTCTCTCTCTCTCTCTCTGTGGTACATTTTTTAGCATTTTACTCATTACAGTTTTGAATTATTTTAATAATAAACCCACAATTGGAAGGGGGAAAAGGATTTTAATTGTTGTTTAATTATCCATGTTATTTGAGTCACATTGGTTTGTTACATTATTAGCCGAAGCTTGTAAAATATAAGATTCTAATTTGACTAGTGAAGCAGTCTCTGGTATTTTTTAGCTGCTCTTGGTATTGATTTTTGACTTGAGAAAGGGTTATTTAGGTGCCCTGAGTTGTATTTTCATTAAAGCTTTAGATATGCCATCAATGCAAAAAATGTATCAGTACTTTGGGCTCATTGTATCATCATAGTTAATAGTAGCAGTGTAGCCATGCTTTAGGTTACAACTAATATGCATCTGCATTAATGTAATCTATGGCACTCTTTTTTCCCCTTTTCTCTCAAGTCTTCAAGCATTGCTATACTTTCCATTTCATCTTTATGATTTCTCTCCATTTTTTCTCTTCCTTCTGTTGCCTAGAGGACCTGCTTGGGAATATTAAACATTTTTCCCACAAGGAGTTAAGATTGGCAACGGACAATTTCATCCAAGCAATAAGATAGGGCGAGGTGGTTTTGGAACTGTTTACAAGGTATCAGAATTTACAGATGATTTTACATTTTCAAGTTTACAGGATTAGCACATAGTTATTATCATTTTGGAAAATTTGAAATTATTATAAAGATTCTTTGAAGGTACTTATAGAACTACTTAGACATATACATACTTCCGTTTGTTCTTCTCCCTTCTCCAACCTTCACCCCCCCCCCCCCCCCCCCCCAAAAAAAAAAATCCCATTTCATTTTCATGGTCAATTTTCACAACTGGTTATGAGACATACATAATGAATGTAAAAGATTTTTCAACTCCAGGTATTCAGTGACATGGGAAAGTGCCTTTTCATTGGTTGGCTCAAAACTTATTGCACAAAAAACTTGAAAGATGATTGCTGACGACCTCAAAATTTGAAGTTATAACAGTAAATCTTTATCAAGTTGGAATAGATTCATAATAAACAACAAATTCTCTGTATGATTATAGATTAAAGAAAACTTGAATTTTGTTATCTTGCTTTCTGATCTGCATTTTCTGATGTGTAGGATACATATTATGTTAGTCAAGTAGTCTTGAAGAAAATTACCCCCAACGTGAATTGGCTTCTCTGACTTCTTACTTTCTCTCTCAAAGAATATGATTAAAAAGCTTGGTTTTCTTAAGTTTAATGTCTTTCTGGCTAGTCAAACTTCTGTGAAGGACAAACTCACATATGATTATGTTAATACATTAAGGAATAAATTTTTTTTTTTTTTCCATGCAGTGTTCCAAATACTTAATTACTGTATTGCAATTTTGCTAGGGAACCCTAAAAAGTGGAATAGAAGTTGCTGTGAAGACACTTTCTGCCCAGTCGAAGCAGGGATTGCGTGAATTTTTGACTGAGATTAATACCATATCAAATGTCAGGCATCCAAACCTTGTTGAGTTGTTAGGGTGCTGTGTTCAAGAATCTAACCGGATTTTAGTATATGAATATGTAGAAAATAACAGCCTTGATCATGCGTTGTTAGGTAATTCAGAGAAACCCATTAGTGTGCTATATGAAATTGAGGTATTTATACACAATGAGGCTTTAAAATGTAATCTTTTTTCTTCATGTTTGTAGGTTCGAAGAGTCGAAACATCAAATTGGATTGGGGGAAAAGATCTGCTATCTGCCTGGGCACTGCTAGGGGTCTTGCATTTCTTCATGAAGAACTCATACCGCATATTGTGCATCGAGATATCAAAGCTAGTAATATACTTCTTGACAAAGATTTCAACCCAAAAATTGGTGACTTTGGCTTGGCTAAACTTTTCCCAGATGACATCACTCACATTAGTACAAGAATTGCTGGAACAACGTATGTTATCTTTCAAATTTCCTGTTGACTGTTGTTTCATATTTAATATTACAGCTTCCTTTTATTATTATAAGATCCTTAAAGGTTTCATTGTAACTATAGCTATTCTAGAGGCTATTTATAAGTGTGCTGCAGTGGGAACTTCCAAAAACTGGAATTATGTTCTCTGAATCTTAGCGGCACAAATTTTATAAAAGGCTGGTGATCTTAGCCACAATTTGAGCTGCAGCTGTCAATCAGGACAGTAGAGAATCATATTTCAGAATAGAATTCTCCATCTTAGGTCACAATATAGGAAGCATAAAATAAGTTCCTGATGTACTGTCAATATGATTTGTGTTGTCAGAACCACATGCATTTTATGTGAAACACTAGAGGAAAAAAAAAAGGATAAAGATGTGATCAACCATAGAAGAAACAGTCTGCACATAACAAAAAGTTCCTGATGCATCATTGAAGCTTGTGAACAATCCGGTTCCCTGATATATTCGTATACTTGATATTCAGGAACCATTATTATTAACCACTTATCTATTTAAAAAAAAAAAAAAAAAAAAAAAAAAGGGGTTTATTATTAACTGGAGTATAATGTTGAAGAACTTATATAAAAAAAAAAGAGTATAATGTTGAAGAAGATAAAACTGCAGGAAGAAGAAGAAATGCTTAATTAAATAATCTAATAGCCCCTTATGTCTAATGTGGATGCTTTGGTGGGAGAGGAATAATTGTACTTTTAATGGGATGGAGAGTTCTGTTATAAACAGTCTGCACATATCAAAAAGTTCCTAACGCATCATTGAAGCTTTGCGAACTATCCAGTTCCCTGATATATACTTGATATGAACCATTATTATTAACTGCATTTATCTATGCAAATAATAATAATAATAAAATAAAATTTAAAAAAAATAAAAAACAAAAAATTTCTTATTAACTGGACAATAGAGCATAATGTTGAAGAAGATAAAACTGCAGGAAGAAGAAGAAATGCTTTCATGGATAATCTCGTAGCCCCTTATGTCTAATGTGGATGCTTTGGAGGGAGAGGAATAAGGCATTCACTTATAGATTATCAACACTCATTCGTAGAAGTTTGTGTATACACACCTCATGTAAAAAAATAAATAATGTGCCCTTCTACAATATAAGTATTGTTTATATATATGGTTAGAAATCATAAGATGAACAAGACTCGAATAAAATTTGTCTCTCATTCTTGTTATAATACGTTCTCCCGCATATATTTTCAGTTACCCCAGTCCAACTCTTTATGGTTTGAATTACTTTTGTTTTTGTTACGCCTATATCTTGATTGCAATAGCTAGATGAATTTGAATGCCTCTTTTGGCAACTTATTGGACAACTATTGTCAATACTTGGTCAGTCCATACTTTTCCCTAAGCAGGATTTCTGTAACATTTATCTTATATGAATTAGATGTTTCCACTTAAAGGCAAATTTACTAATTGTTTGAGTGACCAACCAGAGCTGTGTAGTGTATAATTATGTAAAAACTGCAAAAGGGCCCTTGTTTAGGTTTAAATTTTATGATAAGTGAAAGCAGATGCATAACAATTCGTGACTTGCTTTTGTTCTGTGCAGTGGTTATTTGGCACCTGAATATGCCTTGGGTGGTCAGTTAACCATGAAGGCTGATGTTTACAGTTTTGGAGTCCTTATACTTGAAATAATTAGTGGCAGAAGCAGTGCAAAGGCGAACTGGGGAGGGATGGAGAAATTTCTTCTGGAATGGGTGTGTTGATTATTCCTTTCCTATCTTCAATAAAATTCTCAGTAGTTTCTGACATCTTCTGCTCCCATCTTTGATATATCTCATTAAATGACAAAGTAAAAGAAAGGGTTGTCCTACTACAGTTTTGAAGTATAAGGAACCTACAGTTTTACGAAAACTAATCAACATGCTCCTTAATTCAGAGGAATATTTGTTTTTAGATTGAAGATTGAAAAGCTGTTTCCTTGTCTTCATCCTTGATTCTCTCTCTCTCTCTCTCTCTCAAGAGGCCTGTCAACCATTAGTGGTATTAGTTTTGTTAATTATCCCTGTTTCTCCATTCAATCAAGATCTTCAATTTTAGGGACCACGTGTTGCCCCTTTTTCTTCTTCATAAATGCAGTGATCTGTCTGGCATACTCTTCTTAGGTCTTGCTCATATATGATTCATTACCCATCTCCTACCCTTTAACGACTACTGTTTGCTTTAATTAGGCATGGGAGCTCTACCAAGAAAAGAGACTCTTGGAGCTATTGGATCCAGAACTGGAAGGATATCCTGAGGAAGAAATCATTAGATACATGAAGGTAGCATTTTTCTGCAGCCAAGCAACAGCGAGCCGAAGGCCACTGATGAGCCAGGTTGTAGAGATGCTCTCAAGGAACATCCGGCTGAATGAGAAGGAACTTACAGCCCCTGGTTTTTTCACAGATGCAGGGGAATCATCCTCAAAAAAAGGATCAATCACGGAATCTACCAGCTATCAGATGAGCTCTGTCCCAGAGACAATTACACAGGTAACCCCTAGATGAAGAACGAGATTGACTCATTCTATTGCACATCAAGGTTGATGCAGTGAACCACTTGTTCCAGAATGCATGGGTCTCCCATTAGTTAATATATTTTTCTGTATTTAGTTACAAATTTTGTAAATTTTTTTTTGTCCTTTTAGGTTGAGGATTCCAGCAGTCTCTCTCTCTCTTAAGAGTTTTTTTTCCCTCTTTTAAATTCTTTGGTGCTCGGATTTGCTTCAAGTGGGGTGATTGCAAGTTGTGGAAGATGTACAATGCAATTTTACCTTATACATGATTTGACTATAGTTTATGATTATATTTTATTATTATAGAGTGATGATAGAAGTGGAACAGTTGATTGGTCAATACTCTCTCTCTTTCTCTCTCGCATCGCATGTGTGCAGGGAAACCGTCTCATTTAACTTGCATATAATCTGGCATTTGTTTGCATCAAAACAATTAAGTAGTGTTTCCAATCCAATATTATAAAAGAAATGAACGGGCAACTAACCTTAGTACATTCAGTTAGCAGCATCAGAACTAAGGCTGCTCAAGGCACAACCAATATAAGAAAAGGTCCACTAAACCGGCTTTGATCCTTACCAAAGGTAAAATGTTGGTACAAAAGACTAATTTCATAAATGACGTGAAAACAATGACAATTTTCAATCTCAACCATAACATATCACACAAATGCAAAAATAGGATTCCAGTCAATGTTGAAGAAATGGAACCAACCACTACACCATGAAAAAACATTATCGCAACTTCTAAGATTTTAGAATTAGGGAATAAGATAACAGATTTAAAACATGAGAATCAAAGAAATGTGAAGAACAACAAATAAGAAGAAAGGTTTTGTATGGAAGAAAGTAATTGATGCTGCTAATGTTATGCTGATGCAGACTCTTCAGCATTAGTGGCAGGAACTTCTTGTTCGGCAGTGTTTGGAGTACCATTAGAGGTGGCATCTTTGACAGGCTCTCCTCCCACTGCAGCTCCCGTTGCATTTGATGCTGCATCTTTCCCTTTCTTGGCATCTTTTCCATCCTTTCCATCTTTGCCATCCTTAGCAGGTGCAGGTGGGGGTGGTATCATGTGGGGAGGGGGAGTGTGCTTCAGCTTCACAAGTATATGACGCATCCTTGAAAGATCAGTGGGTTTCCCAGGCTTTGGGCCCTGGACAACTGTGATCGATGGCTTCTTGTCTTGATCTTTCTTCCCTCTCTTCTTCTCAATGTTGGGAACCTCATATGGAATGAGCTCAGCTATTGCTTTCCAGTACTGCTTGTCTGCTTCTTTATGGAATTTCTCTTGGTTAGCCAAGAATAACTGCGCCAGAGACACACAGATTGTCTAGCATTAAGAAGACGAGAACCAGAGTATAAAATAAGATCACTGCATTAAAATAACTTAAACATTTTTTACCTTCTCCCTTTCTCTGTTGTTAACCTTACTAGTCTCAACATTAAGCTTCCTTTTCTCATAAAAAGCTTGAATATACTCCTCAGCTTCTATAATAATCTGGTTTCTCATTTCTTTCTCTCTCTTCTCCTTTTCCTCAAGCTGAATGGCATTTTGACTGCACCAGCAAATTCATAGTTCCTCCTTTCTTAAATATAATTAGCAGGTAATTCCAACAGAATTCAAAACAATAAAGAATAATCACATTCAAAATTAGTAAATAACACAGATGGTGTTTTCTATTAGAGAATGTCAGACATTTGGCTTCTTACATTTTGCCTCACGTTATAATATTTGGGTGATATACTGAAAAATAAAAAGCCTATAAGTATACATCACAACTATTGTTAACCTAAAACTGGTTCACTTTGCAGCAATCACGCTTCTACTTCAATTTGCAAAGTAAGGGCTCACAGCTGGTCCACTGACATCTGACAAACATGTTGCTCATTTTGAGCAACAAAAGAAGTACCAACACCAAGACCCACAAAATCCTATCCCCCTATTACATGCATAACATCACAGGGTCTCCATGCATGTGAGCAATGATTACTCAACCATTGGAATCAAAACAGTAACAAGGTTTGGCCACAGAGGGACCAATTCATATATAAGCAACAGCTTTCTAGGGTCACACCATTTGAATTTGTTAGGAGTCTACATTATTGCTGTAGTCCATTATAATAATAGAATTGTATACTGCACTGTACTGTAATCCATTGTATACTGCACTGTACTATAAACTGACATTTGTTAGCTACTGATTCAGTTATTTAGTTAGGCTCACTGGTGGGAAATTGATATTGACATCTTGTATATAGTCCACCAGAAAGAATAAGAGAGATAACCAGAAAATTAAATACAATTCAGTTCTAAACTTCTTCTCTATTCTCGGAGGCTGATTACCCTCGAAGTAATCTTCATCATCTTACTCAACTACCAAGAGCTTAACAGAATTTGAAGGTCCACTTGTATTTCAACCTTTCTACTAAAGAACTTCACTTAATCACAATCAATGTTATAACATGAACTAACATATTTCCATTGGGGAGGGTGGTTCAAATCCCTAATTCCCTCAACACTATCTATCAAATAATCTAAAAAACAACATGAACTAACATTAACATAGTAAATCATCCAGTAGAATAAAGTAAATGGCCCAGATCTAGAAACAAGACATTTTCCCTTACAGTCCAATTCTGATTCTCTAGAATTTAGCAAAGATTCAAATGTGAAATATATATATATATATATATATTTCACTTTTGAATATATGTGTGTGTGTGTGTGTGTGTGTGTGAGGACTCCATATGTAAAATACTGATCCAAGTTCTGAAATTCAGTAATCTCTCAATGATCATAATAAATAAAGCCATCGATTCAACTAAGATGATCTAATCGTGTATTGAATAAAGCCATATATTCAACTAAGATGATCTGATCTAATCATGTATATTCAACTAAAACATTCCAAAAACATTACTTCATTTAATCTCTTTCCACAAACAAATAAGTTTATATTACTATTTTTTATTTTTTATTTACAAACCGATCTAACAGTTAAAACATCTTCGAATCAACTGAATAACCGAAAAAAAGATCAAAATCACTCTCTAAGAATGAATACTGAAAAAAAATAAAATTACAGATCTAAGCAGATTGCAACAAAATAGAAATTAGATCTGGAAAAATCAACAAATCAGAGAATTCAAGTCTCACAAAAATAAATAAATAAATAAATAATAAATCAAAAGGACTGAAATGCTCACCGCCTCCATTCACGAAGAGCAAAACCTTCCTCTGGCTCCATTTCGGTCGGTGGCGGAAGCACCGGACCGTCGGAGCTGAAAACGCCGTCGTCGATGCCGATGCCGGTGCCGTTTTCACCGAAACCACCGTAACCGTTCTCGTTCCCATTTCCATTATCCACGTGGATCGGGTTGAACGGAGATTGGGAGTAGCCAGGGTTTGGATCGTCGAATCCGTAGATCTCAGGCGATGCGGAGGCGTGGTCGACGGCGACGTCACCGTCAGCTGGAAATCCTCCAGATGGGAAGCTGGAGTAAGAAGCATAGCCTTCGCCGGCGGCGGTGAAGCTCTGTTCATCTTCGTCGTCAATGAAATGACTATTCGATGCGTTCACGTTAATCTCCTCCTCGCCATCGATGCCGTACGCGTCGAAGGAAGACATTGCTCTCTCTCTCTCTCTCTCAAAAAAACAAGTAAAAACACCCACTTTTCTCTCTCGACCTGGACCTGTGTGTCTGTGAAAATGTGAGCAAATTGGAAGTACTACTTTTTATATACTTAATGGGTGACGGAAATGAGAAGCCCAACAAGCCATTGAAAATTATATATTATTGTCAAGTATATGCGGAGGTTTTTTTCTTTTTTTCTTACTCTGCTAAAACGACGTTGTTTTTGTATTTCTTTCTTTTGACTCTGACTTGCTTTGGGTAATTTCTGCCTTGCCTATATCCTTTTCTCTCTTTTATGAGCTGATTTTTTTTTTTTTTTTGGGTGTGGGTACAGTACATTGAAGTAAGAAGGTACTTGGCAACCACTAACTACCAACTACCGGTGACGTGTCCTCTTTTTTCTTGTTTAAGAATTTGTAATTTTTTTTTCCAATTAAAATCCTATGATTCATATTGCATCAACATATGAGTATTTGATTATATAGGACATTAACCCAACACATTTATTAAACAAGTCAATCATGTCGACTTGTTTATTAGGTTTTATTAAAGTGTTAAAAAAATACATATTTTAGTATTAATCAAATTGATTTGAACTATGAAAATCCAAAAAAAAAAAAAATAATAATAATAATATAAATTTCAGAACTAACGAGTAATCGCATCACAAATGATCATTTAAAACTAAAGTATATCTTAATATCACAAATAATCAATTACAATATGCCAAAAAATAAATCACAACAGTTCATAAGTTTATATACCTAAAATTTGAAGGGTATATTGATAAAATATTATTTAATTAAACAGGTCAAACGGGTTTTATGGGCTGGACATGAACTCGACACGTTTATTAAATGGGTCAGTCATGCCAATCCAAATATGACACAAACCTGTTAAGTCTCAACTCATAACCTGCTAATTTCGTGTCGTATCGGGTTCATAGGTTGTATCGAATTTTGACACCACTACTTGTACTCAAAATTTTCAAACAACTATAACTTACCAAAATTGTAAAAAAAAAAAAAAATGAAAATTTATATCCCTTGTATTATTCTAAAATCTTATGTACTCAATCTTATGTACGATACTTTTTACAATTGATTTATGAAATTTGAGCCAATAAAAAAGAAAAGAAAAGAAATTTACGTACATAATAATTTCGTTTGCCCTCACTAATCAACCATTTCACGTTTCAAAGTTATAAAGAGTGGCATGGACAGTCAAAACCAATTAAAATTAATCATTTTATTTGATTAGAGTAGCACTAACAAATTATAATTAAATAACATTTAATTTCCCTAAATACATTCTCTTATTTTGACATTTTAATTTATAAATAATTTTTTTTCTCATACACTAAATTTTTATTTTTATTATTATTATTATTATTATTATTATTATTATTATTATTATTATTATTTATTTTTAATGAACTCTCATACACTAAACAAGTAGACATGTTGTGGCAACAAAATTTTTCCATACATTGAATAGGTTAGCATGTAAAGTCCCTCTTGTTTAGGATTTCATTCCTCATGTTCAACAATAAAATTTTTTACCAATTAAGCTAATCAGTTGTATTTGCTTGGTTGTAACAATTGCTTGCTCAATTTTTTCAAGTTATATTTTGTGATGTAACGATGTAACCTTTTTTTTTAAATATTAATAATGTATATTCCTAACCTTTTATTAAAAAGAAAAAGAATAGGTTAGCATGTAATGACTAATTTTTGTACCAAATGATTATTTCAAGTTCAAGGGAATTTTCGCATTACATTAATAACAATTACCAAAAAAAAAAAAAAAACAGAGGCAAGGTGTAGAGACTAACGGAAGAGCGGAAATTCGGAAATGATTCAAACTGACACAATGGGGTTGACGGAAAAAGCAGTTTCCCCACCAACTCTCTCATTTCAAAACCATATTTTTAAAGGAGCTAAAAATATATACAATTCCAAATATGGTGGCTAATAAGATGTTGTTAAAGAAATTTCAATAGTTGTGCTTAGAAAATTTTCAGTAATCAATGATCCTTGGAAAACATCCTTCTTTAAGGCACAAGGCTCATGCTTCTGCAAGGTCTGGGAAACTTCCTTCTTGAAGTGGCTACCTAATCAAACTCAAAAATGAAGAAAAAAAAAAAAAAAAGGAAAGAGAAAAACCCAACCCATACATACAAATGAAAAAACTAAAATACATCAGCCCAGTTCACTATCACTATAAACTTTCACCAGTCTCAGGACACTGAAATTATCAATATTCTGCATCTTCAGAGAGGTGGGCAATGAGAAAGGCAAAACAGTCGGTCAACGATTAGTAGGTTAAGTGACTCCGAGCATAGCCAGAAACTGCCCCTGATCAACACCATATTCAGTTTTCTTCAGCTTAAACAAATATCAATACACTGTAAATAAATCCAACTGAAACAGGCTTGCAGAAAATCTTGACAATGATTGCATCAGCCACATACAAATTGGGACAACATCGGCCTTGTATCATCTCAAAAGGAGGTCTTTAAGCATTTGAGAAATAATGCCTCATAGAATAGTGAGTGGAAATTCTGAGACAAGAACATCTTAGGACTGTATTCATTTCAGTGCCTCCTGCTCTCTTATGGATGAGATGAAAGCCACAAGAAATATCTTGCGGAAGTTCCACTTGACTTTTGGACATCTTACAAAGAATCAAAGGTTCAAGAAATTGGCAGTCCTGGATCTCAATGGCCCTTGCCCATCTATGAGTTAGTTATGTACCATAAAATGTCTCAGCAGCAGCCATACCAAAAAGTAGGATGAAAATAGGTGATATGGTCTTTCAGGGAACAGGAGGAGCATTCTTGGCATATCTAGCAGAAGAAGGCATCCGCTGCATAACTCGTTGATATTCCGGCTTCATGCGTTTATTTGACATACCATGCAATGCCCTTGTTCAAATGTAAAAAACGCCAAATAAGAAAAAGAGAATAAGAGAAACTAGAAATAATATAAAAAAAATATTGGAATTCTAGCTAATAAAAATCACACAGTGAGGAACCAGTTTCATCTCTTTCATTCTGCTAGTGCACAAAAAATAATAAAAATGGAACTTTCAGGATAAAACTGAGGGTCTTTTTTCTCCTGTTATTTCAGTTATATTCCCTTTGTTTTTACTTGTTTACCATAGTAATTAGCAATTATCTGAGAAATGCTTTCATGTGCACCAAGAAAACATCATAACCAAAAAGAAAGAGGTGGGAAGAAAGAGAGAGGGGCGGCGGCTATAAGAATGCTTAATCTTTACCATGCTACCCCAATCTGAATAACAATGACAAAAGTACAGAAACTTTAATTGAATGGGTCTATCCATCAGTCCCCCAGTCCCACAAATCAAAATATTTCTTGATAACTACCATAACTCATCTGTGAATTAGAAGTTTTATGCGAAGAAAATTAATAACTGAATACAGGGAGCTTGTTAAATTACACACCTAGGAGAACCTTGACGCTTCTGACTAAATTGACCATGCGTTGATCTTAGAGTTCCAAGCGCCTTTTCAGCAGCCTAAGGAAATGCAAGTCGAGGTGGTTGGAGAAAACATATGAGAAATAAAGGTGCATAAAATTCACAAAAGAAATCATGCGAATCCCTAGAAATAAAACTCTGTATATAAAGAAGTAACATACCTGCATCTTCGCCTCATCCCATGTTAACCCAATCCCTTTCCCTAAAACCTGCCCATCTATTTCGACCTGAAACATAGCACCGAATACAGAATAAAAACTGTTAGAATTAAGCACAGGTAGGAACCAATATAATGGCGATAAAAATAATTGAAAAGCTATGTTGCTACTTCAATGGGGAACTGTCTCTTAGACATTGCCAATTGAGAGCCCAAAGGCATACAAATAGTAATCAATTGTGACATTGTAGAACTCAAAACAATTTTGCTAGAACTCCTAAAACACAACCCCAGCCCCTAAAATTCAATTTTCCCCCCTTGCAGACCAATATGAATTTTGATCCACTATTCAAACTATGGATGGGTAACCAGCTAAATGACCCTAAACTCTATCATGCACAAATAGGCAGGCCCTAAAGTACAAGCAAAAATAAGGATCTAAAATATCAACAATATATATTTGAAAAAACCCATGTCAACCTCAAAGGGTGCCTGGTTCAATATTTGATTAGAAAGATCACTGCATTTTTATAAAAAGCCTTACAAAAAGTTGGCCTTTACTGTTCTTTTCTCATTCCAATGAGTTTGCCAAAGATTTCAGAAAGAGGGAAAGAAACCATTCCACAATTCCCCAAACTAAGATGTTAAAACTCAAGACAGAAGCATTCTTAAAATTCATTCAAACTATTAAAGCAAATAATCTCATAACAAACCTGTGCATATACTTCATCGTTCTGAACTGAATTACCAGAAGGTGGTGGTCGAGGTTGAAAAGCTACATCAAGGCCTTCCAATAAGCACTGAAGTCAAATGCAAAATATATCAAATATAAATAATCATTAATTATTTACCAACTGCAAGCAGTAATGGGAATTAAAATCAAAGATATTCAAGTCTTTGTGATCTTACTAATTCTTTGAGTGCAGAGACTGAACCCATTGACTTTTTAGAGCCTTCCAACCTAGGGTCTAGAAGCCTAGATGGTTCAGCTGCAGTTGAAAATGAAACAGACTCCTCTTTGGGCAATGGCTGATTCCCAAAAGAACTTAAATTACCCACAAAACCATTGTCATTTGCATTAGGAAACCTACTCAAATCCCCAGGCATAGACCCAGAATCAGCCTTAACACGAGACATATATACATCTGTGGGGGAAAAAAAAAGAATGTATGGAGTGGTCAGGATCACAAAAAGGAAATGCCATGAGGGGAAAATTACAAATTTGAATGAAATTTCCCCCAAAAAAGTTAACTAGGGAAAGCCAAGATCTAGTAATGTAAATAAAAATTCGACTATGATATTCCCTTATTGTAATACAACAACTAAAATGATTTGGCCCGTTGGAGATATTTGTAATACTAGCATGAAACCAGCTGATTTGGGACTTGTAGATTAAAGCATAACCTCAAGCAATAACAAACATAAAATGCTGAGTATCTAACGAGAGTTCCAAGAAAAACTTTCATTAACAAATACTTTAAATTGTTATTAATGCACTTCGGTGAGCTTGAGTGATTCTTATGGAGCAATTTTGATTAGATTCAAACATAGCCCATATGGTCCTTGAATCTTTAATTCTTACAACGAAAAAGTCAGAGTACATGGATTATAGCAGAGCTGGACCCTTTATAATTGTCATGATTTCTGAATTTATATTTTTATGTGATAGCTTTTCAAATGTAAAAGTACTTAATATATCACCACTTGTAGGCGCTTCAATGAATAATTCAGCTATAGTAAGAAATAACCTAGGACAGCAATAATGTAGACTCTAGAAAATGTTCAAATTCCGCAGCACTACATTAATATATAAGAAAGCTTACTAGCCAAATTCTTAAGAGAACACTCAGCCGCAAGGCGGTATGCTTCCCTTCTTGTTCTACCAATTCCTTCACCATTTTTCTCCCCTGCAAGCACAACAAAANCTCAGACACGCAAAATAAGATGTCACACTAATCACAATCCTCATTGGCAATAGAGAAGAGTTGGGCTTGAAGATTTGCAGCTTCCTCAGAGACCGAAGCTTGTATAAACAAAGTCTTGATTTCCCAAGCCGAGTATAGAAACCCTTTTCTTGCATACGAGTTGAGCAGAGCTGCGCTAGCCTGCTTCAGCAGCCTAGGATAACCATTCTCCTCATCATTCCTAGCCGTTGCTTCCAACAAAGTTAGATCAGATCCGTACCGTTCATTCACCCTTGAACCAAATACTTTAGACACCGTTGATTCCTGTGGGACCATCCTCGGCCACGCCTCTCTCCCGCTACTCCAGAATCTGCCATGATCATCCACACCACAGGATAAAAACCCGAGTCAGATCCAGTCCACTCGGCCGAGTCTTTGAGTTGACTCAGTCAAATTGTATACCATTTCCTTTTAAACTAAAAATAAAATCTTGTCCCCCAACCAAATGGTCCAAAACACAGAAAATAAGAAATAAAAGCAAAAGAAAAAGAAGTGTTACTTGTGTTTTTGAGACAAATGAAAGCGAGTTATTTAGTCCAACTCGGACGATTTCATCCGATTTGACTCGTCACTTACAGAACTGACCGAGTTTTGGCCTAGTTTTTGCAAGTTTTCTCCTTTATTTTCATCTTTTACATGGAATCCCTTTCTGGGTATTTGGAAAATGTCTTCCAAAAATATATGCAAACGTAAACAAATAATGGAAATGTATGTACAAAGACTATTTAAACAATGTTAGTATTGACTATTGACATTTGAGAGAGGCAGGAAGAGATCTTACTGTGGAGTACACTTTCCTCTGGTTCGTGTGAAGACAAACCCTGGCATTCTGCTTTGCGTGGTTCTTGTTGTTGTTGCTGCGGCTTTTGAAGACGGAAAGCTAGAAAGGAAGAGAACAAGAAGAAGAAAAAGAAGAACGAGTCGACTCAGGAGTGGAGGAAGCTCCATTTTTCTCTGTTTTCCCTACTGAACTTAGTAATAAGGTCCTCTCATTATTTGAGTTCGTGGTATTTGAGATTTGGGCATTAGAGTTCACTTTGAGATTTTTCTTGATTCAGTTTAAACTTTCAAATGCTTGTCTCTGAGACAAGACAACCTGACCAGCGTCCCTTGGTAACCGTAAAAGGAGCTGTTGTACATCTTTCTGTTCGAAAACATTTTTTTATTCCCTATTGACAAATTAACCCCCTCCTCTTGTTAAAATAACAAAATTTGTCCCCCATCCGCTACAATTTCATAACTTGTATTTTATTTTATTTTATTTTTTTTTTTTTTTGAAACAATTTCATAACTTGTAAAGTGTAAAACAATAATACAATATAACATACCGGACAAATCATAATTCTTTTTTATTATACACAAATTGAAAAAACCACATTAACAAAAGATTAAAGGCGGTTTGGTATCAATGGTTAAACAATAAATTATTGTTAAACACCACAACATTATTTTCACACATTATTTTATTCATATGTATTTTCATAAAACTTAAACAATATTACTAGAACAATATTACCAAATAGGTTCTAAATTCAATAAAAAACCTACTGTAAAATAAGATTTTTACACTCTCTAATTCTAGCATGCTAAATTACATTTTACAAATTAATAAATAGCATGTCACACAATCAATCGTCAATAATACCCATTTTCTCTCTTTCTCATCAAACTAGCCACCACAACTAACTTCTTAAGCTCTTCCCACATCAATTGTTGTGACTGTTCTTGGCTATAGCTCCCACACTTAGAGTCTGTTTGGTTTAAAGCAGTTTTAGATTATATCACTCATAACTAAGTTATCAAAACACGTGGGACCCACACAAATTTTTTTGTTTGACTTGATTTTCACATTGTGTTTCCATCACTTAAAACTAAAAAAATTTGAGTTAGAGTAATAGAAATAGAAAACAAGAAACCAATGTCTTCAAAAACTAAGATACATAACTCAATGGCACCTTTGTAAATTTTTAAACTCTGTGAAGCCCAATGCTTCTGTATTGTCAACTCCACTGGCTTCCCCTTTTCTTTTCTTTTTTCTTTTTTTTTTCTTTTTTGCTTTTCTTTACTTCTCTTTCTTCTTCGTACCCACTCCACCACCTACTTTTTTTTGTCTTCTTCTTCTTCTTCATTCTTTCTTTTTCTTTCTTTCTTTCTTCTTCTACTGAGTTCCACCGGCTTCCTTTTTTTTTTTCTTTTTTTTTTCTTTTTTCTTTCTTTCTTCTTCATACCCACTCCACCACCAACAACATTTTTTTTTTCTTCTTCTTCTTCATCAGACCCACTCCACCTCCAATGGTTTTTTTTTCCTCCTCTTCTTCCTGGTTTTGTCTTTCTTTCTTTTCTTCTTTTTCTTTCTTTCTTTCTTTCTTTCTTCTTCAAACCCACTCACCATGTTCATCCACGCATAAATATATACCCAGAAACAGAAACCCACTCCTCATTTTCATGATTTTGGTCTTCAATCTAAGGATTCTTGGGTTTGGATTTGGGTTTTCTGTATTTGTGGGTTTGAGTTGGCAATTTTGGATCACAAATCTAGCTTCTTTCTCATTTCTTTGTTCCTTTTAAAGAGGGTTTGTATATGTGGTTTTCAGTATGTGGGTAAGAGAAAAAAAATCTGAAATTTGGAATAGGGAAGAGGGAAAATATGTGCTATGAGTAAGAGAAAAAACTCATGGAGAAACAGTGCCGGAAGTGGGAGGGAACCAGTCTCTTGCTGGGTTATGTGAAATGGGTTTTGTGGTGTACAAAGGCGTGAAATCAGTTGCTAGGTTTTGTGATGGGAAGGAAGAGCAGTAAAATGAAGAGAGAGAATGTCACACGCGGGTACCCATATGACTATTCTGTGTAGTGACAGTGGGTGGGCTCCACCATTTTGCCAAAAAAATGGAGTTAGAGAGTGAGAGATATAACATAGATTTGGAACCAAACACAAATTTTAGAGATATTTGAGTTATAGTGGGAATAGAGATATGAGTTTTGAGTTTTGAGATATGGGTTATGAGCAAACCAAACAGGCCCTTAGTCTCTCTCTCTCTCTCTCTCTCTCTCTCTCAAATCCGTTCTTGTTTGTTACTAACTCAAAACCAACAATTCTTCCTTCAATACTTGATCTTCAAGCCCATCAACAATCTTCACAAAATTCCTTGACTGTCATCTTTCAAACCCCTAGACCATAGCTCCATAGCAATGTCTACGCCCATTTCAAAAACAACCTATTCAAACCCACATCAACAAAAATTCCCAACCATCATCCTTCAAACCTAGATTTTTTGAATCATTATGGCATCAAGGTGGTTAACCATGACCTCTTTGAGCATGGGGACCACAATGATGGTGGTGGTGATCAGTGACTTTCGTGGTTAGCCATGGAGATTTAGATCATAGAGGGTTTGGGTGTCAGAATTAAAGAGAGAAGGAGAAACTTTTTTGAGAGAGAGAAAGAGAGAAAGAGGGAACTGAGTGTGGTAGCCATTGTTAGGGACAACTATAATGGTAATCGGTGATGGAAGGAGCTTGGTGGTGGTCACATCTGAGAGAGTGTGTGCTAATTATGATGGGTAGAGCTTTGTGTTTAGGGAGGTGTGATTGTGTGTGACACTGTGGCACCCTTTATTCATTAATTTGTGCAATGCCGACATGGCACACTAGGATTTGAGGGTGTAAAAACAGGAATTTTACACCACATCTTTATTAAATTTAGCCTCTATATAATAAGCTAAATCTAGACTAACTAAATTATACACTAACTTCGGTTAATAGACTTGTTGTACATGTCGAAAACTTAGCTTACACACCAAGTAGGATTGGGATTAAGCATAGACCTATACTATTGGGCTTAATATATCTCTAACAGGATATATTTGTGTGAATAAACAAGTTTGATATAATAGATAATAACTCGAATAATTAGAAAAATAAAAAATAAAGAAAAATTTAGAATTATCTTATTATGCTATAGAATCACATTGTGAAAGCGTTGTCCTTAAAGGTTAATTCGTGTCATTCGGAGTAGAACTCAATGCGAATGACTCTTTTGGCCAAACAACCTTCAAGATCATACTATCGATCATTGTGATGGACACACTTCCACTAGTCACAAAACTTTAAGAACAATCTTGTAATGCCATTCCTCAATCTCATAAGAATTATGGGAGAGGAAGATAACAGTAACTATATTTGATGAAGGAGAGCAAAAGCAAATCTGATGGAACGTGTGTTATGATGATTTGTAATTGGCCACTAATGAGAGTTAACATTCAATGATTACTAATAACCCGTGAATGTTGAACGGCTAATTTACACATAATTACTTAACACACAATGTTAGATTTGGTTCTGAAAGTTGGGTTTGTATAAATTAAGATGAGTAATATACTACAGATACAAACTATTTTATAACATTTTTACAAACTATTAATGTGGTAAATTTTTACTAGTTTTAATATGGACCGATCACTAATATCACATTTTTACTTACAATAACTATTTGGAAAATGTTAAAGCCACATTAACAATTTGTAAAAATGTTGTAAAATAATTTGTATCTATAGTATTACACAATTAAAATTGGGTAACGGCTATATTCTCTTCTGTGTAATATTGTATAAATTAATTACTATTGTGAACGTTTTGTGTTTGAATTCTATTCTTGTCTTGTACAAGTTTCAATATAGTCATATTCTCACATACATCAACATTCTAACTCACAACGTAAAGTGTTTGTCTCATTGTCTGAGGCAACTATAGAGACACCTGCCCTAACAAATATATTGAGGTGTAAAACAATAGGGGTCGATAAGCCATGCAAAGAGAAGAATGTCTGAAGATTCCTTAACCAATAGAGATAGCATGGATGTCATAGGTGTCTGTCCCTTAACCAACAACTCTTTCCTATAAATACCAACATCTTCGACACGCCACTTTAGTGCTACCTCAAAAAAGAACCATGGCTAATTCTATCTTTCTCTATGCTTCTTTGTGCCTTCTTGTGCTCTTCAATGGATGCCTAGCTCAAAGAAGCTGGCACCAACAACAGTTCTACCAGTGCCAACTAGACAAGCTTAATGCCCTTGAACCCAACAACCGCATTGAGGCAGAAGCCAGTGTGATCCAGTCTTGGGACCCCAATGACCAGCAATTCCAGTGCGTCGGAGTGGCCGTCGTTCGCCGTACCATTGAGCCTAATGGCCTTCTCTTGCCACACTACACAAATGCTCCTCAACTCATTTATATTCAGAGAGGTATATACATACATATATAATTAGTTATATTCAAAAAGAAAAGAAACAAAATTAAGCAACACTAAAATTAAATTTTGTTAAATATTAGCATTGATACACCATATTGAATATGCTAGTATGGATGCGGAAGTAAAAACATAAAATATAGAATACAATAACACACAAGATTTACATGATTTAGTCTAACGGCCTACATCCACGAAGGAAACCATAAAGGACTACATCAATAATATATTATAGTGTAATACAAATCCTGTATTACAATAAATCATAGCATGTGTATATCTAGTAGACTAAACCTTAGACTAACAGACTTCTAGTACAAGTAAGAGACTTGGCTTGCACACAAAGTAGAATTAGACTTAGGCCTATGCTAATGGGCTAATATATCTTTAGCGCCCCCTCTCAAACTTAAGATGGAAGTTTGATGGAATCTTGAGATTTGATAAGGTTGAGAAGATCCCTTGAATGAAGTTTGGCTCTGTGACGATAGTTTGAGGAACGCAATGGTCTTGTAGTGTTGATGCGACTTCTAATGGTGGCATAATTATACCGAAGAGTTTTGACAGCAGCAGTAGGAAGTCAAAGAAGATGAAAGCAGTAAAAAAATACCAAGGAAAACAAAGATTGCTCTTAAATATACCATAAGGATAGAAAACCATGGCCACAAGAAGGTGACTCTGATACCATGTTAAATATTAGCATTAATACACCATGTTGAATATGCTAGTATGGATGCGAAAGGAAAAACATAAAATATAGAACACAATAACACACGAGAGTTATGTGGTTCAGCCTAACGGCCTACATCTACAGAAGAAACCCTAAAGGGCTACATCAATAATATATTATAGTGTAGTACAAATCATATATTACAATAAATCATAACATGTGTATATATAGTAAACTAAACCCTAAACTAATAGACTTTTAATACAAGTAGGAGACTTGGCTTGCACACAAAGTAGAATTAAGCTTAGACTTATACTAATAGGCTAATGTATCTCTAACAAATTTAAAACAATTATATGCTTGTGCTTATGCATGTGCAAACTGTAATTTAATTTGTGTAATGTAAAACAGGTTATGGTCTCTACAGTACCATACTTCCCGGTTGCCCCAACACATACCAAGAATCTCAACAAGGATAGGATCGTAGGTTCTAGCAACGAAACCAGCACCAGAAGATCCGAAACTTCCGACAAGGTGACATCATAGCATTACTTGCGGGAGTAGCTCATTGGCTGTACAATGATGATGAGTCTAAGGTTGTCGCAGTCACTCTCCGTGACACTAACAACCAAGCCAACCTGCTTGACAAGAACCCTAGAGTAAGAACTAATTAGAAATCCGAATATTAATTAATTCCAATTAATAATAACAATCCAACTGTATAAACTGCTGTTGTATCATGGTTGGCTTTGTATATATGTAGCACTTCTTCCTTGCAAGAAAACCAGAAGATGAATTTCAGCTACAAGGTCCAAGCCCACGAGGACAAGGACAAGGACACCAGCAGCAACAAGGCCAACGTCGTGACGAGCATCACAGGCATCAGCAACAGGACAAGGTAACAATGTCTTCAATGGTTTCCATACTGAGGATTTGGCTGAAGTTTTCGACGTGGATGAGGATACCACTAGAAACCTTCAAGGCTTCCAAGAGGATAGAAGGAACATAGTGAAAGTGAAAGGTAGGCTTCAAGTGGCCAAGCCACCACAGTCATGTGAGGACACTACAACAAAATGTATTTTTAGTGGCGAAAATTAGTGAGGAAATATTTTTCGTTGCTAAAAATACAGCATTAGTGACTGTACAGCACCCTGCACCTAGGCCCATTTGGGCCTAGGAATCCGGTATGGATGAATGGCCAATAAGAACCGATCTCTTTCTGCCCAGCAACCCATCCCAAAGCCACACAAGCTGCGGGCCCAAACTGTGCCGCTTCAATGTTGCTCGGCAAGTCTGTTCCCTGAGCATTGATGAAGGACCAACGTTCAAACGCCCCATCCTTTACATATTCGGCAATTCCTCAGACAGCGCCTTTGCCAAGGATACCTGCAAGAGGGGGAAAACGAGTTCCCAGGCCACTCACACCTCCTCCCACTCCCACCTAACCACCCACTTATGAGTGACAACATTGGACCGCCTGTTGCACTAAACCTGAAGATAATTATAGCCTCTCCACGAAATTTGAGCTATAAATATGAGGAACATAGGAACGAACAAAGGTTGTTGAAAGTTCAGGGAGAGAAAGTTAAATAAAGTGAAGGAGTAAGAGAGAGGGAGAAAAAAGAGAGGAGTGGTTCAGGCAGCAGAAGAGAGAAAAGTGATCTCATTGGGTCTCAGCGTTGAGAATGACCCAGTGTAGGAAATCCAAGCCCACTATACAAATAAGTTGTCAGCCTAAGTGAGTTCTAGCCTAACCCAGTAGTCTCACTTACGGTGCGCACAATTGACGCCGTCTGTGGGAATCTCCTACAAAGCCGTGGTTCCAACGAGACTCACGCGAGAGAATGGCCGAAAGACATTCCGAGAGTGGTGCTGAAAGTGGTTCGACGGGATCTTCTCGGGGATCCTCCTGGCAAGAACGAAGGCAGAAAAGGCTCAAAGATAGGGATCATGAACGGGAGGAAGAGATGTCTGGTCTCGATGAAGGATCTTTCCAAACACAACGAACAGTATCTGTAGCATCAGGGCGTAGACAGCACGATGACAGAGACAAAGAGCTTGAACGGTTGCATAGGTTAGTGAGAGATTTGGAGCTGGAAGCAGAGAATATGCACCGTAGAAGGGACCAGGATGACCGAGAAAGAAGGTCCAATATCAGGGAGAATCGTCAAGGGACGGGATCCAATCAATCTAGATCCAATCACCGCCGAGAACAATCCCATTCGTGGGAATCTTATTGGCGAATGGAACGTTTGCGTTCGCAGGAATCCCATCACCGCCGAGACCGTTCGCGGTCACGAGAGTATGCGAACCAAGGCTTGGATTCCCTAGAAGAGCGACGGTACCATAATGCAGCCATAGATACGATGAGCTGTGCACTGCAGAAAGCTATAAGGTCACTGTTTTCGGCTGGCATTGAGCGGGCCCCAATGCCGGACAAATTCGTGCGACCCCCGTTCAATTCTTACGACAAGAAAACTGACCCAGTAGAGCACGTCAGCCACTATATCCAGATGATGTCCCTGCATAATACCCACAATGACGCACTGAGGTGTAAGGTTTTTCCCTCAAGTCTTGGCCCTACCACTCTAAGATGGTTTAATGGGTTACAGAAGGGCTCCATTCACAACTTCGCCAAGTTGATACAGGAGTTTGGGATACGGTTTGTAACTTGCAGCCGAGTTCCACAACCAGTGGATGCATTGTTGTCCATGAAAATGAGGGTGAGGGAGACCCTTCGTAGCTACACTGCCCGGTATTGGGAGTTTTACAACGAGATCGGCGGAGGGAATGAAAAGATTGCTACAAGCACTTTCAGGATGGGGCTGCCCTAGGACTCTGGTCTACAGGAATTGTTGACCAAGAAACCCCCCGAGGACATGAGATAGCTGATGAGGCGCATCGAAAAATACAAACAGTTGGAAGACGACTAGCTGCAAAGCAAAGGAAAAGCGCCCGTGATAAATCGTCCTCATCAGAACATCTATCTGCCCAAGATCCGGGGGAATTTGAGGATACAGGTACCAAAAGCACAACTAGGAAAGGTGAATTTAACGTTTAAAGAGCCAGTGCATAGGATCGTTGACAAGATTAAGCACGAACGGTACTTCAGGTGGCCGAACAAGATGGGAGGCGACTCGTCTAGGAGGAATTAGAATTTATATTGCACTTACCATAAGGATAAGGGCCACACAACCGAGCAATGCCAAGTATTAAGGGATCATCTCGGGTAGCTGGCTAAGGCTGGGCATTTAAAGGAGTTTGTGACAAACGCAGGGGACCGACAAGCACAGCAGGGCACCCCGCAAAGAGGGAATCCCCTTCCACCCCCTCTTAGGATAATTGAAGTCATCCACGTTGCCCCGAGGGGCCTCACTACAACTGGAGGAAAAGAGATGTTGATTGTAGCATCAATAGAAAGAAGCTCGGGTGTGCTGCCCCCCGCAAAGAAGATAAAACTAACCCGATATCCGATCGCTTTCAACGATAGCAATTTGGAAGGGACAATACAGCCACACGATGACGCGTTAATAGTCACGGCCCGCGTAGGAGGTTTCGTTGCGAAAAGAATAATGATAGACGAAGGAAGTAGCACTGAGGTTATGTACCCAGACCTATTCAGGGGGCTCGAGTTGAAGAACGAGGATCTCTTGAAGTATAGCACGCCCTTGGTTGGGTTCGATGGTAAAGTGGTTGTTCCCGAGGGGTAGATCTCTCTGCCTATGAATATGGGAGGCAAGGAGGTGGTGGTAAAGTTCATAGTAGTTGCTTCGTTCTCTCCATACATGGCAATATTAAGAAGGCCGTGGGTCCATGCAATGGAGGCTGTCCTGTCCACTCTGTACATGAAAGCCAAGTTTCCCACCGATCATGGTATCACTGTGGTACGAGGAAGCCAGCAGGCGGCCAGGCAATGCTTGGTCGCCATAGTCAATTGCAAGAAAGATCAGACTGACCAGAAGGAGCAGGCCGAGCATAATTGTCCATCATCAGGGATTCCTTTATAGCAATTACAGAATTCGCAAGAGGAGAAGTACGGACGCGTGCACCGAGAAGATGGTCAAGGTGAAGGTATTGCCAGATGTAGACAAATACTTCCAAATTGGAGAAAGCATGGAGGACCAGGAAAAGGTAGAAATGTTGCTGCTCCTAATACAGAACGTGGATGTGTTTTCATGGAGTCCATATGAAGTGCCCAGGGTAGATCCCGAGTTCATCGTCCATAAACTTGGGGTCGACCCCTCGTTCACTCCTAAGAAGCAGAGGCCGAGGAGATCGGCCTGGGAGCACACAGAGGCGGTGAAAGAGGAAGTCCGAAGACTGAAGGATGCTGGGGTGATAAAGGAAATCTTCTTCCCGGATTGGTTGGCTATTACCGTGGTGGTGAAGAAGAAGAACGGCAAGTGGAGGGTTTGCGTGGACTTCACAGACCTGAACCGAGCATGCCCAAAAAAACCTTTACCTGTGCCAAAAATTGATCAGCTGGTGGATACCACGTATGGGCACCCGAGGATAAGCTTTCTGGATGCTTTTCAAAGGTATCACCAGATTGCCTTAGCGCCCGAGGATCAAGAGAAAATGGCATTCATCTCCCCGGAGGCCAATTATCAGTACACGATGATGCCCTTCAGACTAAAAAACGTCGGGGCCACGTACCAACGAATGATGAGGAGAATGTTCCGAGACAAGATAGGATGTACGGTTGAAGTGTACATCGACGACATGGTGGTAAAGAGCAGGCAGGCAGTGCGGCATATAGGGGATCTTCAGGAAGTATTTGGGGTTCTTCGGCAGTATAAGTTGCGTCTCAATGCCGAGAAGTGCGCATTCAGTGTAGGGGCGGGAAAATTCCTAGGGTATCTAATCACCAACCGGGAAATTGAGGTCAACCCCGACTAGATTGAAGTGGTAACGAGGCTGAAGCCACCGGGCAACTCGAAAGAAGTGCAAGTGTTAACCAGGATGCTAGCCGCCCTTAATCGATTCATCTCCAAATTTGCAAATCACTACCGACCATTCTACCAATTGCTGAAGAAATGGACTGGATTTCACTAGAGTGAAGAATGCGACAAAGCCTTTATGGATCTGAAGGATTATTTGGCGTGAGCACCCATGCTTACAGCACCAGAACCAAGTGAGGATTTGTTCATGTACCTGGCAGTATCTGAGCACGCTGTAAGTGCTGTGCTACTGAAGGACAAAGGAATCCAACAACCCATGTACTACATCAGCAAAACTCTAGTTGATATTGAGACAAGATACTTACCCCTAGAGAAGCTTGTCTTGGCCCTAATACACGCCACCAAGAAGCTGCCGCACTACTTTCAAACTCATACGGTATACGTCTTGACCGAGTATCCCTTACAGTCACTATTGAAGAGGTCAGACTTCACGGGCCGAATAGCAAAATGGGGGACTCGACTTGGTTCTTTTGACATACGATACAGACCTCGAAGCTCGGTGAAAGGCCAAGTCCTTGCAGATTTCATCGCCGAGTTTTCATCGAAGGGGAATGGGGAGATAGTTTACCATCTAAAGGTTCGCCCATGGAAGGTATTCGTGGACGGTGCGTCGAGCTGCACGAGGGCTAGTGCCAGGGTCGTCATAATCACCCCAGAGGGAATAAGGTTGGAACACTTGTTTAGGTTGGGTTTCAAGGCGTCCAACAACGAGGCAGAATACGAAGCTTTTCTAGCCAGACTGAGGACAGTTTCAAGCTTAGGTGCTCGAGAAGTGAAGGTGTACTCAGATTCGCATCTGGTGGTTAATTAGGTGCAGGGCAGTTTTGAAGCCCGAGATCTCCGGATGAAAGCGTACTTGGAACAGGTAAAACAGGCTAAAACCAGCTTCAGCACGGTAAAGGTTTTCCAAGTGGCTCAAACGTAAAACAGACACGTCAACTCCCTCGCCACGCTGGCACCATCAATAGCCGAAGAGATACCTCGACAAATTAAGGTCGAACTTGTTTCAAAGCCGAGCATCAGGTTGTTGAGTGATTCGGGAACTGCAGGGATCGACGTCACAGCTGTCACAACCCTTGGGCCGTGCTGGATGGACCCCATCATTGACTTCCTGGCAGAGGATTGACTCCCGAGTGATGAAAAGGAGGGCAACAAGATAAGTAGAATGGCTCCTCGATATTGGCTATCAAAAGACCAGACTTTGTATCGAAGATCCTTCGGAGGACCGTACCTCTTGTGCTTACGCCCAGAGAAGGTGGGTAAGCTTTTGGCAAAGCTACATGATGGAGTGTGCGGCAACCATATGGGGGGACGTTCATTGGCACACCGGGTAATGACTCAAGGGTTTTGGTGGCCTCAAATGCAGAAGGACGCCCCCGAGTATGTGCTTAAGTGTGAACAGTGTCAGAAGCATGCCCCTCTAATCCATTAACCTGCTGGCCATTTGAACCCGATCAGCAGTCCCTGGCCTTTTGCACAATAGGGGCTAGATATCATCAGCCCATTCCCTTGTGCGACGGGTAATCAAAGGTTCGTGCTGGTGGCTGTTGACTATTTTACCAAATGGGCGGAGGGGGAAGCTTTGGCTAACGTACGAGACATGGATGTGAAGAAATTCGTATGGAAGAATATAATAACAAGGTTTGGGGTGCCGACCTCTCTTATATCAGAGAATAGGCTGCATTCGACAATTGGGCCTTCCGTGAATTCTGTGGTGAACTCGGTATTAAAAATAGGTACTTAACTCCAGCGTATCCCCAGAGTAATGGTCAGGCCGAGGCTGTAAATAAGGTAATTGTGAATAGGCTGAAGAAAAGGCTGGAGGGTGCGAAAGGGAACTAGGCCGAGGAGCTGCCCAAAGTCTTGTAGGCATACCAGATAACTCCCAAAAGGTCCACCGAGGAAACCCCATTCTCTCTCACGTACGGAGCGGAAGCCATTATACCAACCGAGGTGAGTCTATGCAGTGCACGAATCGCGGGATTCGATCCCGCCCAAAACGACGAAATGATGGTGGGAGCTTGGACAAGTTGGAAGAATGCCGTGAAATGGTGACCATATGGCTCGCGGAGTATCAACAGAAGCTCGCTTGAAGATACAACCGAGACGTAAGAATGAGGGAGTTTATAGCTGGAGATTTGGTTCTCAGAAGAGCTGTGGGGAACATGCGAGATACTAACGCCGAGAAATTGGCGCAGACTTGGGAGGGGCCCTACAAGGTGACTGTGGTGGCCGACACCGGGGCTTACTACTTGGAAGACTTAGACGAAAGACCGTTGCCCCGACCGTGGAACGTCCATAATCTGAAGAAGTACTATCACTGATAGGCAGTACCCCGAGCATGAAGTTAGGTGAGGTTTCTTGTATATGTTTTGTTAATAATAGTAATGATGTTTGCTCATGCATATTTGTATCGTTCTACACCTGACCCTTGGTTCGATCCCAATCACCGAGCAAGTGGAAACCTAAATTACTCTAAGGACAAAAACCTGACCCTCGGTTCGATCCTATCACCGAGCAGGTGAAAACCTTAAAAATTTATTATAAGGAAAAAAACCTGATCCTCGATTCGATCCCTATCACCGAGCAGGTGAAAACCTATGTTTCTCTAAGAACAGAAACCTGATCCTCAGTTCAATCCCAATCACCGAGCAGGTGGAAACATAAATTTCTCTAAGGACGAAAACCTACTTCTCGGTTCAATCCCCATCACCGAGCATATGGAAACCTACCAAATTATCCAAAAAGCAGGAACCTGTTTCTCGGTTCTTAACTCATCTCCGAGCAGACGGAAATCCTATAAATCGTCGTCTAAGGACAGAGATCTATCTCGGAATTAATACTCTTCGCCTAGCAGAAAGAATCCATAGCCTATATTCTCTGAGGAGCCTTGGCCTTAGCTTGAGTGTCCCAGACGAAAAACCGTTCCCGATAGAACCTTCGTTGCCGGGCAAGGGGGAACCTTACCCTAAAAAAGCAACCAATGAAGATTGATTACTCGGTCAAAGTGAAAGCATCCCATAGTAAAACATTCACAAACATAACTTAAAACGGCATGTAAAATTTAAACTGATGTTTGGTTCCTAAAACCCAGCAACTCGGAAGATAGAAAATAAAATCCCAAAGGAAATAAATTGTTCCGTCACCACAACCAGTGACGTAGGCAATCTAGTTCAGTTAATTTTTTAAAGAAAAAGAAAAGTAAAGTGCAAGAAACCCGGTATGGCCGTCGACTTCAGAGGTCTACAACTTGAACAAATGATGGATCCTCAGAAGGTTGTTGGTCAGCGAAAGAAGTTGGCACCTGGGCATTCCCCCCGATTTTATCCCCAGCATGAGAGTGGCGAGTCAGCTCCATGTCGATTGGCTCCGCGTGAGAATCAATAGCATTCACCAGCTCCCCTGGTCTTTTCTTCGTCGATTACAAAAGGTGCGTTCTGCGCGGCATTTGGGGGGTTCGGGAAGGGGATTTTGTCGCAATCCCTCAGGGAAGAATCCTCGGGAACCCCCATGGCCTGAAGGGCAGCAAACCACCCCTCCTCAAATCCAAGCAAGTGAGCCTGGTGAATGACCAGCTCCGCGGAATTCTTGGCATCTGCGAACCCCTCGTCGTAGCACTTGCTTTCGCAAGCTTCCAACACCGCCTTCGAGTTGGCTAGTTTTCCCTCTAACATAATATTCAGACTCTGGGCCTCCGCCAGTTTAAGCTTGGTGCCTCCCAATTGCACTTCAAGCTCCGTGGACCTCCCTTCGGACCAAAATCAAAAGAGGCCAAATAAATAACGTTTGGTACTGACCAATATCGCGCGATGAAAATGCATAGGGGAGCTCCTCGACAAACCAATTGCCGCTCACCCGTACAAAATCTCTAGCCGAATTTCTATTCGAATCTGGTAGGCGCGAACATATGTCACTTATTTATGTGTTTTCACTTGCTAAGAACATATGTCACTTATTTATGTAAATTGGCTAAATCCTTTGACACAATGCACTCTACTTATAATTAGGTAGTTCTAGGTGTTTTTAATACTTCAAGAAACAAGGTTTCAAGGTTAAGTGTTGAAGTCATCAAGTCTGTCCAAGAAAAAGCAAGTTGAAGTGCAAATTCATTAAAGCTCGACACTTGCTCAATAGCTACCTCGACACCTGCATCTGTCGAGATTTATAATTTCAGATTTTCTGATCTGATTTTCTTGAGATCCGTGAATATGCTTTTGGGCCTTCTTTTCTCCAAACCCTAAACATATAAAAGGATTGTTTTAAGAGCCGTCAAGTGTGACACAAGTTGCAAAAAGCATTAAGCAATCTCTGTTCAAGAAAATTGTGATCAAAGACGAAGTTCTTGACCTAGTTCATCTTCTTTGAAGAAGTTGCTGTGTATTTGCACCAAAGGGTTTTGTGACTAAACATCTTCTTGATCTTCATCGTGTAAGATGAACTGAAGAACTTTGCAGCCAACCTCTCTTCCTTAAGTTGGTGTTTTGAAGTCGCATACTAGGATTCGCGCATTGGTTAGTCACGTACTTGGGAGCCGCGCATCAAAGGTGGAAATTATCACTACAGATCAAGTCCAATTGGGTTATTGGGGTAAGGGTTCAACTGTAGGTTGGTAAGGTACTTGGGATTCCTTTACTTATAACTGCTTGATTTGATAATAGTGGAGTTTTAGGAGTGGTGACCTGAAAATCACCCAGTGGGGTTTTTGTGGCGAGATTTTTCCCCATTCGTAAACAAATCACCGTGTTATTTAATTTCCGCTGCATATTTAGTTTTTGGTGATTTGTTTGTGCTTCCACGCAATTGCATGATAAATTGATTAATTAATAACTTGGCTAAGTAATTAATTGGTTTAATCATAAGGGGTCATTCAGATTGTGGCCTATTAAGTGGTATCAGAGCGGGCACGCTCTGATTAGGTTTAATCTTTGCTGTGTTGATCCATTAACCCCTGCTTGTCATGGATAGAGGACAGTCATTAATTATATCTCCTTTATTTGATAGCACTAACTATGCATACTGAAAAGTACGCATGAGAGCTTTCTTACAATCTTTAGATGAGAAGGTGTGGCAAGCTGTAGAGATTGGCTGGACCAAGCCAAAAGAAGAACCGGCCGATTAGGATGACACAAAGATCAAGGTGGCTAACTTCAACAGCAGAGCGTTAAATGCCCTATTTAGCGCAGTCACCAATAAGGAGTTCAAGAAGATATCCTCAACTGAAACTGCTAAGGAGGCTTGGACCATCCTCCAGACAACCTATGAAAGAACAAAGGCTGTCAAAGATTCAAAACTTCAAAGGCTCACTACAAGCTTTGAAGAAATTAAGATGGAAGAGGATGAGTCGTTTGATGAGTTCTATACCAAGCTAATGGACATAGTGAACTCAGCCTTTAATCTTGGGGAAACCATCTCTGAACCCAAGGTTGTAAGGAAGGTGCTCAGATCTCTACCTGAGAGATTCCTTGCCAAGATTATAGCAATAGAAGAATCAAAGGATATTGACAAAATTCCTTTGACTGAGCTGGTTGGAAACTTGCAGACCTACGAGCTAAGACTATCTTGGATTGGCAAAACAGGTAAAGGCAAGAGCATGGCCTTGAAGGCAAAGAGCAGTGATACAGATGAGTCTTCCGATGATGAAGATTCTAAGATGAAGTCCTACATTATAAGGCAGTTTAAGAAGTTTATGAAGAATGCAATGAGAGGAACTTCGACAAGGACCGCAGACAATCTAGTTCTTCTCAGTTTAAGAGCCAGGACAAAGAGAAGAAGGACACTAAGGATGGCGGTCAGTACACTGTTCCGGCTGGACCAAAGTGCTTCGGATGTCATGGATTCGGTCACATGAAGCATAATTACCCAACATATCTCAAGAGCATTGGGAAGAGTAAGGCACTTGCTGCAACCTTGAGTGACACTGAGTCCGAAGATGATTCCGACAATGAGGATGACGGAATCTTAAATATCTTCACTGCCACAGTCAATCCTACTGCAGGGATTGTTGAAGAAGTGGATGAAGAAGAAGAACTGGTGGAGTCCAAATTTGAGAAAATGAATGATCAAGATGATATCCATTCAACCTATGAGAAGCTTTACAAGCTCTCTGAGAAGCATGAGAAATTGTATAGGCTGGCCACCAAGAAGCTCAGTGATGTGGAACTTGATCATGAAGAGTTGTCCACAAAGTTTGATAAGGCGAATCAAACTATTGGAGTACTGAGGTTTGAGAACAACTTTTTGGCTGAGAAGACCAAGAAGCTTGAAGCTGAGCTGTTTCAAGTTAGAGCTCAATTGGAGAGGACTTCAAGTGCAAAGCTTGATGAGATGCTGAGCAATCAGAAAACTGCTTCGGATCGAACAGGCTTAGGGTATGGTCTTTCTTTCTCTAATACTACTTCTACTAGTAATATTGTTTTTGTTTCTCTTGCTAATAACACTAAAATTGAGAACACTGATGTTAAAACTGAATTAGCTAGTGAGAACTTAGACAAGGGTAAATCTATCTTAGGAGCACCCCCTAATCAAGATAAGAAAGATGCTAAAACCCTAGGACTAAGAAGGCTAACTCTCAAAAACCTAAACAAAAGAAGCAACATCTCTGTCATCATTGTGGAGCTGCCGGTCATACTCGACATAATTGCTATAAGTGGCTAACCACTCAACAGAGCAACGGCATGATAGCATCTGGAAGCCAAAATCAACTTCAATCCTCTCTTGCTCCTCTTGGAGATTTTCTGAAAGCCCTCATGTTCCTTTCGAACTTGAACGATTTTAATTCTTCCCCCTCACCACTTGTTTAAGGGTTCAATCAAAGGAAAGGTTCTTCCAAGGTGTGGAAGAAAAAGGACTCTAAGTGATTTCATCACTTTCTTTTCCCTTCTTGCTTTTCTTGTTTGTTGCATTGCTTGTGTGTTTTGCATTTTTTTTTAGTCAATCTAGTTTTTATGCTTTGTTTTGTTTAACATGTTTTTGTGTGTTTACTTTCAGTTTTGTTTACTTTTGTTTTTAATATAAAAATATATAAAAAAAATTGAAAAATTAGAAAAATACAAAAACAGTGTGTGTTTTGTGTACTTTGGTACTTGTGTACCTTGGATGGCCATTGAAACAAAGTTTCTAAACTTTGTATCTCTTGTAACTTAGATGAGCATCTCTATGCACAACTAAGCAAGTAAGCTTTGTGGCTCTTGTTTGTGATGAGTAAGATTAAGTTATCTCTTAAACTTAACACTCGTATCACTCTTTTTGACGGGTAAGACTAGAAAACCCTAAGAGAAATGCATAAATAACCATCTCACCACTGTTGCCCGCCAATCATAAATGACACATGTATGCTTTGGCATAGCAAAAGTGCAGTGTTAAAGACATTCATATGCTTCGGCATAGCAAAAGTGCGATGTCAAATGCTTAACATCTTGGCTATTTCTTTTCTCCTTTTTATGCCCATGTATGATATGCTAAAAATAAAAGAAAATATGCAAAGAAAATAAAAAGCAAAAAGATTAAAAATACTTTAAATATAGTTGCAAGCGTGTATTCTAGGAGATGTGGGAGTTATAGGATGTACCTCGAAGGTGATAGTCCCCATCAAACAGTTATGATTGTGTGTGAGTTAAAGTTATTTTCTCATATCTCAGATCGTCATAACATGTATACATATATGCAATCTTGCGATGTTTTTCACACACAACACACAATATAGTTTGCTACTTTTGATACATGTGCAGGTACAATGTGATTTGGCCATCACAAGAGTTTACATGTGCTAATGTATGCTCACTAAGTTGTCTTGACTTGTTTTTTTAAAATAAAATTGGTTAGACTTGTTTAGTATGCGTGTGTGTTTTTGAGGATCCATGTGCTTAATTCCTTGTTAAGAGATGATCTTGAGAGCTTTATATGTTGATTGGATCAATGGTTGAAGTGTATGTTGGATTGCATTCATGTCTATGTTTTTCTCTTCTCGAAAAACTGCTTTTTTAACCTGTCTCGACACCTCCTCGATACTTAGTTATCTGTCGAGCTTCTCAATTTTTTTTCTTATCGCAATCTTGACACCTCTTCAACACCTGATGGATCGATCGAGAAAGTTCCTGTCTTCTTGATACCTCCTCGATACCTAGTCGATCGATCGAGCTTATGTGCTTTGAAACTGTTCCTTGTTCCTCGACACCTATCGATACCTGCAGCTGTTGACAGCCATTTTCCTTGACACCTCCTCGACAGCTTCCTCGATACCTCTCGACACCTCAGCTGTCGAGATTCACTGAAGTGTCTATATAAGGTTTTTTCGCAATTCAAACTTCATTCCCTCGATCTCTCTCGATCTATCCTTGGTTGTTCATCTCCCAAACACCCTTTTCTCACTCAAATCTTCAAACCCTCTTAATTTTTGGCCTTCCCTTGGTTTCAATCACTTGGTATGTTCATTTTTCCCTCCCTTTCTCATACATTTCATGTTTTGAAACCTAGTTTTTTGGATTTTTGGAAATTTTTGGGGTTTTTCAAAATTAATGAGTTTTTCTTGAAATTTTGGGTTAGGTTTTCACTTAAATATTTTCAAAATGTCATACATTGCATTCCATGTGCATTAGAATGATATTTAAATGCATTTAGATGTATGCTCTACGTTTATGTGCTGGTAGGATTGGATTGTGCTGAGCCCATGATGTTTTCTTTTTTTTTTTTTCCAATTTGCATGTCACATGATCATGCATTCCCATGCATACGTACTTCTTGTTCATAATATTTGATATATATGAACTGTGTTGGAACTTTTCTGATTGTCTCCCTCTCTATCTCTTTCTCCTTCTTTTATGCTAGTAGTATCTATGGCACCCAAACGTAAATCCACTCTGACTCGAAACCCTCTGCGTTCTGGAGCTTCCTCTTCTTCTGATTCTGCTCCTCTTAACCTTCGCTTCCGTGATAGAGATGCCCACAAGGCATTTTCGGAGAACTTTTCTTGACGAGGTGTTCATTCAGAACGCCAAGTCATTTTGGCGGACTTCGCCGACAGTGACCTTCCCTCTATCATTCACAGTAGAGGATGGGAGTCACTGTGTGACGTCCCGGTCACTTGTCCTCTCGTGCTAATTCAGGAGTTTTACTCCAATATGCACAGAATAGATCATTCAGTACCTCTCTTTTTCACTCGCGTTCGAGGTACACACATCCCTGTCACACCGCAGCTAGTTGCGGATGTGCTTAGGGTTCCTAGGATAGAGTTTCCTGACTATCCTTCTTGTGAGCGTCTGAGGACTGTGTCCAAAGATGAGCTCATCTCTGCCTTTTCTCAGTGTCCTGCTAATTGGGGTGAGCATCAGTACACATCATGTATGCCTTTTGCTAAAGGTCCTAGATTCCTAAACATGATGATGACATTTGTACTCCATCCTCTCTCTCACTACAACTCTATCATAGAGCCTCATGCTCGATTTTTGTTATCTCTTTTAGAGCATCTTACTATAGATTTTCCCTCTCATTTTATCTTTTCTATCATAGATGTTCATCTTGATTCGGCGTCCCGTGATAAGCTTATCTTTCCTTCCGCTATCATGAGGATTCTACGCCATTTTTCTATTCCTTTTCCTGTATCCGACCACTTCACTCATATCTGTGCCATAGATACTGCTACCGTAAAACGTAGTGAGGCTCAGTTTAGGTCAAGACAAACTGATTCCACTCCTCCCTCCCATTCAGCTCCATTCAGATCTGCTCCACCTACATCTACTCCTTCTTCCTCTTCGGGCGATATATGTCTTGGAGACATCATGGCGCAGCTGCAGCGCATGGATGCTCGCCTCGATACACTCTCCTCCGAGTTGTATCAGGTGAATGTTCATGTTGGTCGTATTGCACAACGACAGGCGACCATGGGTGGTTTTGCTCCAGAGGCTATTCCTTCACCACCTTCTCCAGCAACTTCAAACTCTGAGGATGGTGATGATGATGACGCTTCGGATAATGATAGTGGAGATGCTAGCTCTACTGATGAGATGTCTACATGACACTCTACCCTTTGTCACTCGTGACAAAAAGGGGAAGTAGTTTTGGGATATGAAATTAGTCATCTTAGGGGGAGAGTTAGTATAGGAAATTTTTGACAAGGGGAGTGTTGATATTCTTAAAGAATGTAGTGAGATTTTGATGTATCTTTTCTTTTCTATTCTTTATAGATACATTGATCTTGTATATGAGGTCTTTTGACCAGTTTTACATACATTATACTTATATTCTTTATATATGGATGTATGTTTCTTTCACCTCTCTCTTCATGTGTTGTTTCTTTTCTATCTTTATACACATGTTCTTTATACTTATATGCAATCTATTATTTCTGTTTCACACAAGATGCCTTGATGAGTTTTGTTTAAAGTGTTTCAGAAGTACAGATTGTCAAAGTCTACTTGCCATAAACTTTTTTCTTGCAAAGTTTTTCAAGAGTTTGTGTTATGATAGATTTTATTGTATTCAACAAGTGAATATGAGTTTAGTGATTTATGACTTCTCTCATATGTTCATTTGTTTGTTGTGGTTTTGTCACGGATTGCCAAAGGGGGAGATTGTTAGGACATATGTGTTTTCACTTGCTAAGAACATATGTCACTTATTTATGTAAATTGGCTAAATCCTTTGACAAAACGCACTCTACTTGTAATTGGATAGTTCTAGGTGTTTTTAATACTTCAAGAAACAAGGTTTCAAGGTCAAGTGTTGAAGTCATCAAGTCTGTCCAAGAAAAAGCAAGCTGAAGTGCAAATTCATTAAACCTCGACACCTGCTCGATAGCTACCTTGACACCTACTATCTGTCGAGATTTATAATTTCAGATTTTCTGATCTGATTTTCTTGAGATCTATGAATATGCTTTTGGGCCTTCTTTTCTCCAAACCCTAAACATATAAAAGGATTGTTTTAAGAGTCGTCAAGTGTGACACAAGTTTCAAAAAGCATTGAGCAATCTCTGTTCAAGAAAATTGTGATCAAAGACAAAGTTTTTGACCTAGTTCATCTTCTCTGAAGAAGTTGCTGTGTATTTGCACCAAAAGGTTTTGTGACCAAGCATCTTCCTGATCTTCATCGTGTAGGATGAACTAAAGAACTTTGCAGCCAACCTCTCTTCCCTAAGTTGGTGTTTTGAAGTCGCGTACTGGGATCCGCGCATTGGTTAGTCACGTACTTGGGAGCCGTGCATCAAAGGTGGAAATTGTCACTACAGATCAAGTCCAATTGGGTATTAGGGTAAGGGTTCAACTGTAGGTTGGTAAGGTACTTGGGATTCCTTTACTTGTAACCGCTTGATTTGATAATAGTGGAGTTTTGGGAGTGGTGACCTGAAAATCACCCAATGGGGTTTTTGCCGCGAGATTTTTCCCCATTCGTAAACAAATCACCGTGTTATTTAATTTCCGCTGCATATTTAGTTTTTGGTGATTTGTTTGTACTTCCACGCAATTACATGATAAATTGATTAATTAATAACTTGGCTAAGTAATTAATTGGTTTAATCACAAGGGGTCATTCAGATTGTGGCCTATCAGATATTGCACTGCTTACTTCTAAAATAAGCTGAATTTTATGGTTTTTCTTTCAAAATGTCAAACTTGGTGTAGTAGAAATGTGATGAAAATTTAAGATGAAATTGTTTGATGGGTATGTGTGGTTGTGTTTGAAATGGCAATGGTTGCATGAGTTTGTATTAGTTTTTTTGTTTTTGGCTTTTGGGTTGTAGTGAACTATAATAATGTATATGCATGATGAGTTTGCAATTTTGTTGTAATGGCGGATCTTGGATGTTGGTGGTGATGGGATCTTTTGGGATAATAATGGCTAGTTTAATTAGGTTTGGGGTTGAGAAGGGTTCTTGTGGTGTGATAAGGGCATAGGCATATGATGTAGATTAAAAGTTTTAACTACTTTCTTTTCTTTTCTTTTCTTTTTTTTTTGTTATGTGTAGGGTCAGAAGGGATACGCTTTGATTTTGTAATTGGGCCCTTTTTGTTTGTTAATGAACTATTCAAGATCATTATGGAAGTGTTTTATTTGAAGTAACATCATCCCATCATAGCTGGCTGATATTCTGTGTTTCAAGTCTCTCCCTCTAATCGACCTGAACCCAGCCGTCTCTTCCCTCATCTCACCGCCATGGTTCACTTTTCTCAACCTTCTCTTTCTCTTCACAGTTTCCTTTTGTTGAATTCATAGATGATTTTGTGTGTACTGATTTCGTTAATTTTGTTATTGTTGTTGTTTTAGCCTCAAGGAGATTACATAGTTCTTCACAGAAAGAGATATGGGTACTGCCTTGACCACTTCAAGTGCAGGCGCAAAAAGGAAGCTCGTGAAGTCCACAAGCGCTCTCAGATTGCCCAGAAAGTCCTTTTTTTTTCTTACAATGTTTTTGTTGATTTTGAGATAAATTTATCATTTTTTTTATTGATTAATTTTTGGTGGGTTTGGGGTTGGGGTTGGGGTTGAATTGTGAATGAAAACAGGCTCTGGATATTAAAGGCAAGATGTTTGCCAAGAAATGTTATGTTGGGAAGGCTCAGATGAAGAAAACGTGTGTGATTTTGTTATTGCTTTCTCTATTTTTTATTAGAATGTGTGTGAAAGTTCTCACTGTGAATATGGCATGCTGTGATTTTTTTTTTTTTTTTTTTTTTAGTGATATAAAATTTTGGGCATGAATGTTGGTGTTGTAGTAAAGACGAGTTATTGGGTCTTTCTGTAGCATGGAGTTGAAGCTCAGTAACTGTTTGACGAAATGAGCTGAAGCTCATTGTGATGTTTGTATCTTATTGCATGTGGGTCTTTATTTGTAATTGTTGTAGCCATGTTATATGTTCTGCTTGATTGGTCATTGGTGTATCTTATAATTGTAAAGACTGGGTTTGTTGTATGTATTGTGAGTGCGTTGATATTTATTGGGTTTGCCAAGCCCAAAAAAAAAAGTTGCAAAAGGCCAATTAGTCAAAGATTTGACTAGACCCTTACTTTTGTTTTTTAGTGACATATACTACTTTATCAAGTCGTGCGTCATGCATGGTGGTATAGTTTAGATACTTTTCAATTTTAAAGAACTTGTTTTTGTTTCCATAAACTAATCAAATGAAAAATCAAGTGGACCATCCTGATGAATTTGTCTTTGTAATTATCCTAATCATACTTGCTAGCATTTTTATGTCGTAATTAGCCTATAGCCTAGGATTTTAATTACTAGCTTACATAATAAGACTACATTACTCATCAGACTTGACCCAACTCATTGTAATTATATTTGATTCATTTGAAGGTTAATAAATATCAAGATACATGATAGCTTGTTGTTAGGTAAAGATTGATTACCAATTAAAATTACACTAAGTGATACACAAATCTCTTCTACTTCTTTGTCCTCTCCAATTTATAAGAAAGGGATTTGAGTAAAGCAAAAAATAGATATGAAAATGACATAAAGTGAAAGATCCAATCCTTGTTTCTTCAGTGTGTGACTGTATGTCAAAACTAGAATCTTAAAGTTTTCATATATCTAGAAGTTGGTGGTTTTTACTTTTTACCATTTAGATGCTTCCCTAACGACCTAATATTATTAAGTTATAGTGGAATTTGCCCTTTTTTACATAAACTTTATCATCCACTTCTTTCATATATTATCTTCTTGTATTTTATATCAAAATTTCTTTAGTCATCTTCATCTATATAGTACATAAAAATCATGAAAAATTATTATATATATATGTGTGTAATAAATTAATGTATAAGGATTGTTGTTGTTGTGGTTATGTTTGGAACTCTGTGGCGCTCATGGTGACCATGGGGGAATAGAAAGAGGCTTAGATCTGTGAAAGTCAAAGACCAAAGCTTAGCCAACAAATTAGACTTGTATGCTTAGCTTGATCATAGTAAGTAAAATCTATTTAAATATTTATAAAACTCTATACTTGTGATGTTTATGATTGGTTTTATAGTGGTTTGTTGTGTTGGAGCAAGCGGGTGGCTTGCATGATGTTATAAGGTAATTTAAATTAATATTGGGAGTGTTTTTAGTTTCTTGCAAATGTGAATGGACCTTGATGATTAGATGTAATGAATAGTACTTTAATTGATTTCAATACTTGTAAACACTCTATACTTGTGATATTTGTGATTGGTTTTGTGGTGGGTTGTTGTGTTGAAGCAAGCGGTTGGCTTGCATGGTGTTATAAGGTAGTTTAAATTCATATTATGAGTGTTTTTAGTTTCTTGCAAATGTGAATGAAACTTGTTAATTAGATGTGATGAATATTACTTTATTCGATTTCAATACTTGTAAGCATTGCACTTGTGATGTTTGTGATTGGTTTTGTGGTGGGTTTTTAGGTTGGATCAAGCGAGTGGCTTGCATTGTGTTATAAGGTGGTTTAAATTCATATTGGGAGTGTTTTTAATTTCTTGCAAATGTAAATAGAACTTGTTAATTAGATGTGATAAATACTACTTTATTTGATTTCAATACTTGTAGGTATTGTACTTGTGATGTTTGTGATTGGTTTTGTGGTGGGTTGTTGTGTTGGAGCAAGCGGGTGGCTTGCATGGTGTTATAAGGTAGTTTAAATTCATCTTAAGAGTGTTTTTAATTTCTTGCAAATGTGAACAGAACTTGAGATAATTGAGCTCAAAGAGGTAAGAGTTAGGGACCAAGAGGCGTGAGCTAAGTAAGAAAAGGTTCAAAAGAATATTCTTAATTTTTTGAGGAGCAAGGTTTATGATGACGCTCTTACCAATGGGGGTGGTTCATCTTCAAGTTAAAACACTTATTGTTTAGTACTTTATATTAGCAATTGACCCACACTATATGTTGTGACTACTTTTTGCATTATTTGAAACTAATAGTATTATATTACATTGGTGCGGCTACTCTTAATGCATTGTTAGAAATGTTTCTTATAACTTAGTTAATGTTTTTACTTTACGATTTTAATATAGTATTGTTTTTATATTTGTGCAGATTTCTTATTGGTGGCTTTTAGGGGATTTACTTTTGACATTACTTGAAGACATATGAGGATATCTTCCATTAGTTCTAATTATATTATGCTACACTTTTTGTATTGTTATAAAACATCTTGAGTTATTGTATGTGTTGCAAACAATTATTGTAAGGAAGGAGTTTGAATTGGATACTTGTTTAATTTTTTACTTGTGGAATGTATGGATCTTTTTTTATAAATGTGTTGTTGAAATAAATGTGTTATTCGAATGTGAGGTTTTAATAATGTACTGACAGGTTACAAGTTAATATCAAAGCCATGAAAAAAAAAAAAAAACAGAAAATAAGTTTTAGCAACGTATTTTTTCGTCACAAATATAGCAACAAAAAATTGTTTTAGTGATGAAATATTTCGTCACTAAATGTAGCAAAATTTTGTAACAAATGGTTTTAATGACGAAAATTTTTGTCACTATAGGTGCCTAGATTTTCTTAAAAATAGTTTTAGTGACGAACTTTTTCGTCACTATATGTACCCAAACATAGTTTTAGTGACGAAATTATTCGTCACTAAATATGATTTAACGAACTAAAGTGTTTTTAGTAACGAAATATTTTCGTCACTGAATAGTGTTTTTAGCAAGGAAAACATTTAGCGACGAAACGTTTTCATCGCTAAAGGTTAAAAAAAAAAAAAATCAAATCGGACTTTAGTGACGAGGTTTCAACGACAAAATGAGTTTCGTCACTAAAAGTCCAATTTCGTTGCTAAAGGTCCTTAGCGACGAAAAACTGGACTTTTAGTGATGAATTTTGTCATCACTGAAAATACATTTTGTTGTAGTGAGCGCGAGCAACTAGAAAAACAAGAAAGAGAAGAAAAGAGGGAACAATGTGAGAGCCGTCAAGGTGGACATGGCATGGGTGTGACGGGCGTGAGAGAGAGAGAGAGAGAGAAGAAGAGCAAGAGCAAGAGAGGAACCGACGTGAGATGCGACGAGGCGGATGTGGACCTGGACGTGGACGCGGACGTGGACGCGGACATGACAATGGCATTGAAGAGACTTTTTGCACCTTGAGGCTTAGGGAGAACATCCATGACCCTTCACATGCCGATATTTACAATCCCGAAGCTGGTCAAATCAGTACCCTCAATAGCCACAATCTCGTAGTCCTCCGCTGGCTCCAACTTAGTGCTGAGTTCGGAAGGCTCCAGAGGGTAATGTTTGTGAATGTCAAGATTAACTTAACAATTATAATTTCTTTTCTTAATATTTATATTTAATTAGTTTACCGAAATACTAGTACTACTTCATACATATAAAGAACAAAATGAAATTGATAAAAATAAAATAATAACTTGTATTTGCAGGGTGCTATTTATGTTCCACATTGGAACCGGAATGCACACAGCATAATCTATGTAGTAAGGGGCCGTGCGCAGCTTCAAGTAGTTGACAACTTTGGTCGAACTGTATTTGATGATGAGCTCCAACAAGATCAGATCTTAACTGTGCCACAAAACTTTGTTGTAGTGAAATGGGCTAGCAGTGATGGTTTCGAGTGGGTGGCCTTCAAGACAAATGACACTGCCCAGATTTCTCCTCTTGCTGGACAAACCTCTGTCCTTAGGGCCATTCCAGCGGACGTACTAGCCAACACTTTCCAACTTCGCCAAGAAGATATTTCAAAATTGAAATTGAATTTGCTGCAGCAAGAGAACACTTAATAAGACCCTCTAGATCTTCTTCTCAGAGGAGGGCTATAGCTTAGATGCAAAGTCTAATGTAAATGTGTCGAAACTATATCATGCAACACATACTTTTTGCATTTTGTGAGGTTGAAAGGCTCTTCTAATAAATAATCGAAGCCAAGGAGAGTGTCTACTAAAATAAATTACTGCTATGCGTATCTTCGTTAGCTTATAATAAGTTAATAAAATCCTATATATGGTTCCATGGGCTAAATTTTGTTAACATATTTTATTTTTTTTATTTTGTTTCCTTCATATTTTCATGGTCGTCCTTTGAATAATCAATGTTGAGGAAAGTTTTTGGTCAAGTAAATAACTATTACACGTACCTTTATGGGTTATAATAGGTTAATATAACCCTATATAACATGAAAGGTTTTGTATAGTGTCCGTTTGAGAATTGTTTATTGTCACCAGCTTATTTATATATATGGTAATAGGTGAAACTGAGAGACACTCAAATTAGAATTCTAAATTAGAGTTCCAACTTTGCACCATGTGTCCTAAATTATTTATTTTTAAAAAGTTTTATTTTTTAATTTACAATCAAATGTGAGATCACATCATAAATATTCATCCAAATGAATTATTAAGTACAAAAATCAAAGAGTCTAAAATAAATGAATCGCGAATAAAAAAAAAGTGTTTCACAATAATAAATAAACATAGACAATTTACATTTTATACCTAATAATATACTTACAAAATTTTTTAAAGAGTTAACAAAATATAAAAATGACTATCAATAGTATTTAAATTTTATATATATATTATATTATGCATCTTGTTATATATTTTTAAAAGTATACATGCATATGTATGAGGTTACAAGCTAATTTGCATAATATGAGACGAAATATTAAAAGTTAACATTTTTTTTTAAAAGCTGAAACTGTGAAACTTATATTATTTGAAATAAAATTAATAAAAAAGGTATTGTGTGACCTACAAGTGGTGGATAATTTAAGTAAAAAGCTAGCTTATAATTTATTGCTAAATGCACACTAAAACATCACTTAAGCGGGAAAAACTACAATTCCTTTTTATTATACACAAATTGCAATCAACCATATTAACCATTGTAAAAAAAACATTTGTGACCATGCGCTTATTGCATCTTTTCAAACGGGTCTACAAACTCTAAACTAATAAATTGAATTATAACTTACGGCTACTTTATATCTCAAAAATTAATCCAAGGACAATGTTTGGCTATATATATATATATATATGTATGTATGTATGTATTTTTTTTTATAACTTTTAACCTATAGTGACACTCCTGATGATTGCACATAATTATTCTTTATCATCAGATTAAAACATAAATTTATTTTTTTGGTGTGGGTGGGGATCGATCGCAGATTTCTTATTCAACTATAAAAGATTTTGCCAATTGATCTAACTAAAACTCACTTGGCTATAAACTTAGATTTAGTTTAAGGCTACAAATACACTTAATATATATTTTTATTGAGTGTGAATTTTTATAAATTCATTATTAAAAATTTTTTTTTCTTATATCTTACATACTTGCAAAATTTCCAAAAAATTAAAGATCAATAGTTATATTATCAATCAAATTTTTAAATTTCAAGTTTTTATAATATAAAATTATGCATAACAATAAATTTATCTATAGAATAGTAAATAGCATCCAATTGGTACAAAATTTGACATGTGTGTTAAAAACATAAAATATATATATATATATACACACACACAATCCAATGCTTATATTTTTAAAATATATAGCCATATTAATTTTTATTAATGGGAGTTATATAGCCTAGGGCTATAACCAAGTGTGTAACCAAATTTGGTCCTTAATCTAATGTTATCAAAAGCTTTACAATTTAAAGAATGTGAAAGCTCGAAAATGTGTTGAAAACACAAGAGCAATTTAGAACCCCAATTAAAATTACGGCTCAATGGATTTTACACTAACTTAATACTAAGTGCGGAATAGTGTAAATGCGAGCGGATGAACACATAAGCTACTCTAATCCATAAACTAAGCAATACAGCAGTATAATGGAATATAAAAGAGTAGGGAAGAAGGATGCAAACACAGAAAACACCGAGACGTGTTTTCGAAGAGGAAACCGAAGAACTCAGCGAAAAACCTCTCCGCCGCCCTCCAAGCGGAAATCGATCCACTAGACAATCAGTTGGGATACATGGGTTAGCAAGAGACCCTCCAAGCCTAATCTACCCGATGTACCTAAGCCCTCCAAGCTCCTACTCCAACAAGGATTCTCGGAACCGTGTCTGGTCTTAGTTCTCCGGATCCCGCAACAAGCTCCATGTTGCATCTGCCATCATCGGTTTCTTCCAATGCTTCCCAGCAGCTCCAAAACACTCTCTACACTCTGAATAGGTGTGGGTTATGTTTGGGCACAAATCTCCTCTCAAGCTATGATAATGGGAGAGTGATGGAGAAGAGACTACAATAATTTCTTACTAAGGATGAGTAGCTCTCTCTCAAAAGATGGGTGTGTGTGTTTTAGAAAACCTCTCTAGGGTTTTTCTCTCTGAATAGCCTCTCCTACATATGTGGGTAATGAGGGTATATATAGAGTGGGCAAGGATAGAGTATATCAAAAATGACAAATCAGTTAAACAGAGCGTTTCGCGGGTATCTCGCGGGAAGGCCTTACCAACGAGCTACTCGCGAAACACAGCTGTCTACATCTGTCCTGACTCTTCGCATTCCAGTATATGCAAGGCACATGTGTCACTTCACGGGAAGCTAAGTCGCGACATACCCGCGAGAAATCTTCAGTCTTCAAATGCTTAAGTCTTCACACTCTCTCTCTCTCTAACACACAACCCTTACAATGAAATCCCACAATAAATACAGGGTATAAACGATTGAATAAAATTACAATTAAATTTGGTACGGAATAAAGGCCAACAAAAAACATAGTTGTAAATAACAACTTTACAATCTCCCCCTTTGGCTATTCCGTGACAAAACCCTAAAACAGACTCTAGACTTAAACATGAGTTTGGGAACAAAGGCAAAACTCACTCACACCTAATTCTAGATTCTGAAAAGCTCTTGAAAACTTGAAATGCATATGGAGCAAATATAATGAGATCAAGCAAAATGGAATAAAACAATATACCATGGCAAGATCAAACAAGCAATCACTATACAAAAGTAATTACTATGCTCATTCACACAAGGAATGAACATCCGGACATGCAAGATGATAAGCTCATTTGAAAAGTATCATTTGCAAATCCAACACTCAACCAATGCAAAATACACGAAGTATTTGCATTTAGGAAAAATCCTACTAGGGCACAATAGTGACGTACTGACGTAAAATATATAACATTAAACATCAAGTACACAAGCACAAAAGCTGCATAAACAAGGTACTGCATATGCATGGCACAAACCATAAAAGCCTACAAACTTGCATGGAAGCAAACTCTAAAAGCTTACAAAAGCATCATGGGTACAAATGAACCATACAAAATGTAAAATACTTCCCTTATCATATCACTCCCCCTATCATGAATCATAGGAGCTGTGATGAGCTTGGAACATATATACCTGTACCCTGAAACACTTGCACAAAACACATTAGACCCTCAAGGTAAAACAAGTAATGAACGGACAAGTATAATGTAACAAGTAAATTACGATCAAGTAAACATGTTGTGAAACATATGAGCAACTTGATCAAACACATGACAGTCATATGGAAATGACTACAATGATCATATAGCAAAGCAAATGATCATCCGAACATGCAACCAATAATGCACAATAGCATAAGGGTAAAAGCATGTCCAACACATAAGCACAATGCAATGAGAGCAATAAAGTATATGAAAGCACTATACAGCAACGAGAAAACAAGCATAAAGTAAATCAAGGTTTTCTCAAAAATAATGTCTTCTCCCCCTTGGTATATGCATCTCCCCTATGGCTTTCTCCCCCTACGAATGTGCACAAGGTAGAATTTCTCTCCCTAAGAATGTGCACATGAGTCATATAGAAATGACTAAACATACCAGTATACTCTTCGGTATAGTCTCCCCCTTTTTGTCACGAATAGAGAAATGAAGCAAGAGGAAAGGGAAAGAAAATAATATGAAGATGATGCATGAGGGGTGCAAGATGAATGAGAAAATGAAACTCAAACATTAGACAAAAACATTTTAAAACAATGCTACAAAGCATAAAGACCATGACATGTTAAGAATGATGGAACATGATGTAAACCTAGCCATGACATGGACACAATAACATGTTATATGTGCTAAAAGGTCTAAAAAGACTTAACTGGAATGAGTAAATACAAAAACATGTCAAGTGTTAGAGTGTGTGCAGCAAAATGCATCTAGTGTGCATTTAGTGTGTATGTGTGATGCATAACTAATGCATGAGCAAGGCACTCAGGGGCAAAGTGTACAAAACACACCACCAATGATCAAAATATGATAAACATGAATAATTATGGTGATCCCCAAAATTTGGTACTCATCGGAGTCCAAAATAACGAGAAAATGCCATTTGGGCATTTTATCAAACACTTGGAGTGCACACACTACACATGTATGATAAACAATGCAAGAACATATGAAAATCTTGCCTAAATACATGATATTTTTGCCACAAGGGGCCACCATCCAAAGCAAATTATCATTTAAATCAAAACCCAATCAAAAAAAATTGACAAAAATTAAGTTTTCCAACTCCCATTTGAGAAAATTCCAACTATGAACATAAAACCCCCAAAAACATAATCTAAGGATCAAAATCAATGAAAAGAGTTAAATATTACCTTAGAGATGTTTATGGAATGAAAAATACTTGAATTTAGTTGGGTTTTGATGTTGAAGCATTAAAATAGGGGTTCGGGAGAAGATGGGAGAAGTTTAAAACAAAAGACCCACGAAATGCCCTTTAAAAAGCTGATCTGAAAATTTTCGCAGGAAGCTAACTCATGAAAGTACTCGCGAAATTTTCGCGGGTAGCCTTACTCGCGAGCTACTCGCGAAACAGTCGCGAAACTCTCTGTCCATAGCTGAAAATGCTTTAAAATTGGACTATTTAACTCTCTGTTAAGCCTATACATGAAATAGGTGACAAAACACCCAGAAAACATGTTTTTTCACACAAAAACACTTTAAAAACTTTGAAAAACATAGGTGATACAAATCACTTCCAAAAGCAAACAAAAAGAACAAAAATCTTTTTGGTTTGAACCACATATGGTTGAGTACACACACATCACATTTGAACCGTACAATCACACAAATGAAATAGACATTCATTGAACAAAAGTCTTGTGTGTTGTGTGTGAGGATCAAGTGTGGAATAGTCCTTATACTAGAGTGAAGCTTCAATGATAAATTCAATTGAGTCATACACAACTGATGCGAAATCAAGTGGACTATCTCCATTATAGAAATGAGTATATATGACCTCCCACACATTGAATACACAACTTAGAAGCTTTTCATTTGGCTTCTACATAAGGCAAAACAATTGGTCCATTTTATTTTGTTTGGACAAAAGCAACTCATTTTGAGATTGGTGCTTGGAATTTATGATATTTCAACATTGATGATTAGCCTTTGGCTTTTTGAGCACCGTACCATTTACATTAAAAGAGTCGCTTTCCCTTTTTCCTAGTCAAATACTAGTATGTGCGACAGGCTTTTGCAGCTCAATATCTCTTTTCATTTAGAGATTTACATTTGGTGAGCTATTTTTGCAAAAAACATAAAAATAAAGTGGGAAGAGATATAGACACAAGTCTATGCAAGTATCAAGACCAACAAGACTATTGACCAATCATTTATGACAAGCTTGAAGATCTATTTACAACAGTCACACATAGTGTTCAAGATTTCTTCCACAAAGATAAATGTGCATATAGAATAAGCTAAGCTCGTAAATGCACTATGCCATTAGTACGAAGGTACTAGGCCAAACTCACATGTGAAATGTGCTCAAACATATACGATCAAATTTTTGAATTTTTCACTTTTTATGTGGTTTTGGATTTTTTTTTTTACACACACAAAACAAAGACATAAAAGTAAGATCAAAAGAAAAGCAATGCATACAAATAAATGCAAAATGCATGAAAATATGACAATCAATGCATGAAAATATGACAATCAATGCATGAAAAGCCCTACAAAGATCGAAAGAATTAGATCAATGACCAAAAGAGCAAAAGCTCAACCATAGGAACCCTTCCTCATCCAAATGGAACAATTGTTTGGAATGAGTGTCTCATAAGAAGCGAGACGAGGGTTGGAAGAATGAGAACCGGAGATACACATAGTCAAGAAATTAAGAGTATTAAACACTTTCTTTAACAACAGGCTATTATCACTCAAATCCGGTTTATCATGCAAAGCACAACTTCCAAAAGGCTCAAGTTTCTCTTTTCTTTTAATTCTTTTAAGAGCATGAAACTTAGAGCAATGAGATCTTAGATGACCAAAAGCACCACAATGGTGACAAACAATGTGTTTAGGTCCATTAGACTTTTTGAGAATGGATCTAGCAACTTGGTTTTGTTCTCTCTTCAACTTAGAACATTGAGGCCTTATATGACCAATCACACCGCAATGGTGGCAAGTTGGAACAAACAACACTTTCTTTAACAACAGGCTATTATCACTCAAATCCGGTTTATCATGCAAAGCACAACTTCCAAAAGGCTCAAGTTTCTCTTTTCTTTTAATTCTTTTAAGAGCATGAAACTTAGAGCAATGAGATCTTAGATGACCAAAAGCACCACAATGGTGACAAACAATGTGTTTAGGTCCATTAGACTTTTTGAGAATGGATCTAGCAACTTGGTTTTGTTCTCTCTTCAACTTAGAACATTGAGGCCTTATATGACCAATCACACCGCAATGGTGGCAAGTTGGAACAAACTTAGATCCACTCAATTCCTTAGGATTGGACATAAACAGAGGCTTTGACTTAATAGCCTTTCTCTCCACTTTTTGATTTCTTTTATGTGGAGAAATGTACACCGATTTGTCTTTCGATGCAGAACACACATTAGGTACAAAATTAGGTACCACAACATGATTGCAACATATATTTTCATCCTTTTTAACAATAGGTTCAACAATCAAACACTTGGCATGCATCTTAAGAGATTCATTTTCAGATTTAAGATTATCAACAAGTTTGTTAGACAAAACAAGTTTAGCATCCAAGTCCATATTCAAACATTCAAACTCTTTCAACTTTTCAAGAGAATTTTCAGCAAGTTTCTTATATTTTTCAACCAATTTGATGGATTCATTGAGCTTAGCAATCAAATCATCCTTTTCACAAAATAATTTGCTTAAATTCTTTTGAAACTTCTTAGCATTTTTTTTCAAAAGTTTAATGTTAGGAATATCAACAACACCCAAGGATTCATGTAACATAGCATCACAATCATGAGGATTATCACTCATTGAGACATTTTCACAAACACATGACATGTTAAAATCAACAACATCCATAGAAGCATACAAAGCATTATCCATGGCAAAACACACACACGGGGTCAAGGATCACACTTAGGTAATGAAACCAAAACAAGTGTACCCGCTCTGATACCAATTGAAAGCTCGAAAATGTGTTGAAAACACAAGAGCAATTTAGACCCCCAATTAAAATTACAGCTCGATGGATTTTACACTAACTTAATACTAAGTGCGGAATAATGTAAATGCGAGCGGATGAACACATAAGCTACTCTAATCCATAAACTAAGCAATACAACAGTATAATGGAATATAAAAGAGTAGGGAAGAATGATGCAAATACAGAAAACACCGAGACATGTTTTCGAAGAGGAAAGCGAAGAACTCGGCGAAAACCTCTCCGCCACCCTCCAAGCGGAAATCGATCCACTAGACAATCAGTTGGGATACATGGGTTAGCAAAAGACCCTCCAAGCCTAATCTACCCGATGTACCTAAGCCCTCCAAGCTCCTACTCCAACAAGACTTCTCGGAACTATGTCTTGTCTTAGTTCTCCGGATCCCACAACAAGCTCCATGTTGCATCTGCCATCATCGGCTTCTTCCAATACTTCCCAGCAGCTCCAAAACACTCTCTACACTCTGAATAGGTGTGGGTTGTGTTTGGGCACAAATCTCCTCTCAAGCTATGATAATGGGAGAGGGATGGAGAAGAGACTACAATGATTTCTCACTAAGGATGAGTAGCTCTCTCTCAAAAGATGGGTGTGTGTGTTTTAGAAAACCTCTCTAGGGTTTTTCCCTCTGAATAGCCTCTCCTACATATGTGGGTAATGAAAGTATATATAGAGTGGGCAAGGATAGAGTGTATCAAAAATGACAGATCAACTAAACAGAGCATTTCGCAGGTATCTCGCAGGAAGGCCTTACCAGCGAGCTACCTGCGAAACACAGCTGTCTACATCTGTCCTAACTCTTCGCATTCCAGCATGTGCAAGGCACATGTGTCACTTCGCGGGAAGCTAAGTCGCGACATACCCATGAGAAATCTTCAATCTTCAAATGCTTAAGTCTTCACACTCTCTCTCTCTAACACACAACCCTTACAATGAAATTCCACAATAAATACAAGGTATAAACGATTGAATAAAATTACAATCAAATTTGGCACGGAATAAAAGCCAACAAAAAATATAGTTGTAAATAACAACTTTACAAAATGTTTCAACTCAAACCACATACCTGTTTATCTATGACACTATTAATGAAAAATAATTCAACAAAATAACGACATGCAGTTATTTCAACACATTTGTCTATGATACTAGGACTTTTTTGGGTCCAAGCCATATGATGTTTTGTTTAAACACTTTCCATTTATCTTATTTTGCATAATGTATTCATTGTTTGAATTGAAATGTTTTTAAATGTGTGCAAGGTTCAATTTAAAACATTTGAAAGTGTAGGTGTCCGCACCTCATTTTCTACCATGCATTGTTGTTTGGCATCCCTAATCTCAGGACTTGAACCCTGCTCTCAACAAGTGAAATAATATGTCCAGCATGCAAACCATTGAGGCATGCACATCTTGTTGGTCATGAATGAAAAATTAATAAATATAAACTAATTTAAGTATTAAATATATTAAGAAATTAAATGACACATCATGGTTTGACCTCGGTTGAATCTCGGTCCAAACTCAAAAACTTTAAACCTTTCCCTTTTCCTGTTCATTAAAGAGTCCGAGTTTCAAAACCATGTAAAAAACACCAATAAAAATTGATTCTTTAAGAAATTATGTTCACCACCACAATCAAGCTCGTTTTTAGAAAGGCATGTGACATCCCCAATATTACACAAAAGAGAATATAGCCATTACACAATCTTAATTTATGCAAACCCAACTTTCACATCCAAATCTAACATTTTGTATTAAGTAATTATGTAATACTAGCAAATTATGAATATGTTAAAAAGTATTAAATAACGAGTCTAAAAGTTTGTCAATTTCTATTTGCTTTATATGTCAAATTGACAAATTTATTGGCAAACACTATATTTAGTGTGCATTTGGGAAGCACGTTTTGCGCTTCCCAGACGCATTTGCGTTTCTTTTTTTCTTTTTTTTTTTCTTTTTTTTACTTTTTAGCTTTCTCAGACGGAAAGTTTGATTTTTTTTTCGTGAACAGTGCACACTGTGCATTGTTCACGGACCCACAATTTCACTTTTTAACCACTTTTTCATTAAAATGGGTCCCACGGTACTATTACTACATTTAAAAATTATTTTACTACAATGTTTTTCAGTTTTCAGCTGTATCCAAACGGACCCTTAATATAAGAATATTTGGTGATGTTACTAACTTGGTAGACAAAAAAATGGATTCCAACACGAGAAAGAGAAATGTGTTCCATTTATTTACTCCTCTAATCATGAGAGAGAGAGAGAGAGAGAGAGGCAAGTGTGAGCAATGGTAGAGTAACAAATTAAGGTCCTTGCAATGCTTATTGATATGGGTGAGTGTTCAAAATGCTTAAATGCAAGCTTTTATTTTTCTCTCTTTTCTAGCCGTTTTTGGGCATTTATGGGCAACTAGCCACTTGGGCTTTTTGAGTAAATTAGTTGTTGGATATTTATGAGTTATTAGTAATTATTGACTATTTACTGTCATCAGTGGCCTATTTAACACACCATCAAAACACATGTTCCCATTAGTTTTTGTTTTTTTGCTCTCCTTCTGCACTAGATATGGTTACTATCATCTTCCTTTCCCACATATTTTTTAATGCAATTTATATATTTACTAGTTTTAACCCATGCGATAAACAAGATTTAATTAATGTCAATTTATTTGTAATGTATTTAGTTTAAGCTATTTAGACTGATAAAATAATCAAATAATAACAAATAGATATAGTAATATTATTTTCTCAAAAAAAAAAAAAAAGATATAGCAATATTATACATTAAGTCAACAAAATAAAAACATTCATATATATATAAAATGGGTTCAAGTTACACTTGGTGTAACTTTACAAGAGTTACACCTTCTGTGAAGCATTGATTACTATTAAATCTAAAGGTCAAAAAACACTAATAGTAGTATCATTATTACTCTCTAGAAATTAGTGATTTAGACATTAACTCTTCTTATTAAATGAAAAAGAAAAAAAGAAAAAAAGAGATGCTACGTCTACAACAATTTTACAATATTTTTACAACAAATAACAGGTGATTAGTTGTTATTGGTTCAAATTTGAAACTAACACTAAGATTACTTTTTTGCCCCAACAATAACAACCAGTAACAACCTGCCACTTAGGATTTGTTGTAAAAATGTTGTAGACATATCATTTCTCAAAGAGAAAAACCACAACATTAATTCTTTTTTTTTTTTTTGGTCCATATCATCATCTTCTTCCTCTTGTCTTTCTTTTTGCACTATACTTTTAGGCCTCCATCATCTCTCTACAGTTTCGTCCATATCATCATCTAACAAGGGCTAGATTTTTGTAGTCAAACACTTCAGATTTCTCAAATTTAGTGTGGAAAGTTCTTATCACAATTTAGCAAGCTTCTTTGCACAAGATATTTTGCGATTATTTAGTGGCATTTCACAGGAGATCAATTAGATTAGCATGGGTCTCTTTTAGCCTTTTCTTGTGCAAAGAAACTTATTTTGCATTTTATTTTCCTACTTTGTAGTTCATAACCATGTAAAATCTTAGGGAAACTCTAGGGTTGTAGATCATATAGTTCCAAATGACATCAGTATAATGTCTAATGTTTGTTGATTTGAAAAGAAAAAAAAAAATGGTTTAATTCAACAGATACTTGAAAAAAAAAAAAAAACGAATTAATACACCATATGATTTTATTAAATGACTTCTGGAAAAATTTTTAGAAGAAATACAAGAAAGAATCACAATGTACACCACCTAGCTTGTATTTACAATTTTATCTTGAGAATTTTATGAATGGAAGGCTTGAAAGTATCGTGCAAAAAGAAATATAAGAGGAAGAAGATGATGATATGGATGAAAAAAAAAAGTTAATGTGTGGTTTTTTTCTTTTCTTTTTCTTTTTCTTTTTTCATTTAATAAGAAGAGTTAATGCCTTCTTCTCAAAAAAAAAAATTAATGCCTAAATCACTAATTTCTAGAGATTAATAATGATACTACTTGTGGGACAATTTTTGCTTCAAGGCAAGGCTAGACCATGTTGTAACATAAGAATTTTGTTATCCCACATGAGAAAGAAATGCTTCCTCTTCACACCTTATAAGGATGAGCAAGTGGATGAAGAGTACCACTTGTTACTAGTGGTACTCTTCATCCACTTGCTCATCCCTTATAAAGTGTGAAGAGGAAGCATTTCTTTCCCATGTGGGACAACAAAATTGCCTAGATTACAACATGGTCTAGCCCTTGGCCTTGAAACAAAAACTGTCCCCACAACTACTATGAGTGTTTTTTGACCCTTAGATCTAATAGTAATCAATGGTTCACAAAATGTGTAACTCTTGTGAAGTTACACCAGATGTAACTTGAACCCATCTCTCTCTCTCTCTCTCTCTCTCTCTCTCTCTCTCTCTCTCTCTCTCTCTATATATATATATATATAATGTTGCATTAATTTATGCTTTTATTTTAATCTTAATTATAAAAAAATTAATATTAAAATTTTACACTCCGTACAAAGAAATTCATAGGTGCTGTGAATCGATAATATCTAAATGTTTATCTATTATATATATATATATATATATATAATAGTTGGATCATAAGCTGGTGGATGCACAAAATCATTCAACATTTTCCTTTACTAAAACATAAAACATTAATATGTAGTAAAATCAACGTGTATCAACATGTATTCACATCTTAATTTTCTCACATACTTCTACATTCGAACCCAATATTCCATGAAATCCTAATTTTCCCACAGTAATCTATCAAGATTCTACTTAAAATTCCATAAGAGCACCAAATTCCTATTGTGTTCTTATCAAATGATATCAGAGTATCAAATGAACTTATCAAATGTAATACTAGCAAATTATGAATAAGCTAAAAAGTATTAAATAAGTAAATAACAAGTCTAAAAGTTTGTCAATTTTCGTATTTGCTTAATATTTCAAATTGACAAATTTATTGGCAAACACTATTTTTTAATATAAGAATATTGGTGATGTTACTAACTTGGTAGACAAAAAAAAAGGATTCCAACACGAGAAAGAGAAATGCGTTCCATTTATTTACTCCTTCACTCATGAGAGAGAGAGAGAGAGAGGGGGGGGGGGGGGGGGTGGGGGCGGGCTAGTAATTGAGCTTGTTGGTGTGGGTGTTTGCTCTAAATGCTTTTTTTTTTTTCTCTTTCTAGCCGTTTGGGCATTAATTATGGGCAGCTAGTAGTTGAGCTTTTTTGAGTAAATAGCTCTTGGATATTTATGTGTTATTAATAATTATTGACTATTTACTGGGCAAAATGGGCAAATGCCATTTTCGTGCAAAAAAACTAGCATTTTGCTCCCTTTGCCAAACTAATTAGAGGAAATGCCTATATTTTGAAATTCAATAATGTCAAAGTCAAGTTTTGTGAATAACTCGATTTGTAGAAAATCGAGTATGGGGCGATCAAACTTTAAAAAAAAAAAAAATTCATGGAACTCGATTTCATGAGCTCAAGTTCTATTTAAAACACCACTATAGGGCTTTAAAACGCCACTATAGGGCTCCTTGAACATGTCATGGGGCAATCAAACTTATTAAAAGAAAAATGCATGAAAACGCCACTATAGGCTTAAAACGCCACTATAGGGCTACCTAAACTGGTATGGGGCAATTAAACTTATATATATATATATATAATAAAATTTGCATGAAAATGCCACTATAGGGCTCCCTGAACCTAGTATAGGTATGGGGCGATCAAACTTAAAAAAAAAATAAAAATAAAATTAAAAAAATTGCATGGAACTCGAGTTCTAGAATTTTTTTTTTTTTTTTTTTTAATTTTCAGTTTGTTATAACTCGATTGTCCAAAAATCGAGTTTCAAAGTAGGGGCATTTCCCTAATTAGTTTGGGAAATGGGGCAAAATGCTATATTTAAAAAAAAAAAAAAAAAAAAAAAAAACAAAACAAAAACAAAAGGGCAAAAACCCATTTTCTCCCTATTTACTATCATCAATGGCCTATTTAACATTCCATCAAAACACACATTCCCATTAGTTTTTTTTTTTTTTTTTTTTTGGCTCCCCTTCTTCATCAGATACAAGTGCGATAAACAAGATTTAATTAATGTCAATTTAGTTGTTATGTATTTAGCTTAAGCTATTTACACTAATAAAATAAACAAATAATAACAAAAATATATAGTAATATTATACATTAAGTCAACAAAATAAAAACATATATATATAGATATAAAATGTTACATTAATTTATGCTTTTATTTTAATACTCAATTATAAACAATTTAATATTGATAATTGAACACTTTGAACAAAGAAATTATATTTATGGGTGCTGTGAATTGATAATATCTAATTATATATCTATTTATATATATATTATAATAGTTGGATCACAAGCTAGTTGATGCATAAAATCATGCAACATTTTCCTTTACTAAAACATAAAAAATTAACATGTAGTAAAATCAACGTGTATCAACATGTATTCACACTTAATTTTCTCACATACTTCTACATTCGAGCACAATATTCCATGAAATCCTAATTTTCCCACCGCAGTCTATCAAGATTCTACTTGAAATCACATAAGAATACCAAATTCCTATTGTGTTCTTATCAAATGATATTAGAGTATCATGTTAGAAAAATGTATGGAGTGAATAAGAAATTGACTCCTAATATGTCCACTTGAACATGATATGAAGTGGTGAGAATCATTGAGTCACACATAGGAAATGATAGGGAATATGAGTTTTGTGTTGGATATTGAGTTGGGATTTAGGCATGCGTGGAATTGGCCAACTTATCCAATTAATAATATATTTTATTTTTTTATTTTTGAGTCAATAAGTTTGTATACAGTAGTTATTTCTAAAACAGTGCGTTTGTTCAATAACGTATATTTTCATCGTCCCTCCTCATTCATGAAAAATAACTTTTTGAGAAACTCTCCCAAAGAGAAAATATTTGTGCATTCATTTGAGTCAAAGAGAGAGAAAGAGACATAGAGTAGTTCATAGAACACGGACCTTGTGTGCTTCTTCTCCGTGCTATAGATCATTTTATCTTGGGAGGCAAATGTCTGTGAGTCTCAAAGCACCACAGATCATGTGAGAGGCGAAATCTGCTTTAAAGAGATTAAGTCAAACACAAAACTTGATCTGAATCATTCATCCTTCACGCATTTGGTCTATGAGTTTTTAATTATTTGCAAATTTCTTCTTATATATATATATATATATATATGAGATGGGTTCAAGTTACATCTAGTGTAACCCTTTACAGTATTAACAAGGAGTATGAGACGTGCTACTTGTTACCTGAAGCAACCTTGCGAGCACATATGAAGGAAGGACATAATTTCATCCACATAGGTTTAGTCCAGGTTGGAGTTAAACCATTGATCAGAGAAGGATTAGATGCGTCTATCCTTATGGCCCTTAGAGATACCCGTCATGTAAGATTTAATAACAGCCTCTTATGAACCATTGGAACCAGTCTTAGTAATGGTCCCGTCCATTTTGACTGCTTTCCTAATTTTTCAGTGGCTTTTAATGACCCACATGTCATGAAAACCCTCACCCTTAATATCAAGACTCATGGATACCTGTAGAGCAGAGAATGAGGATCTCCTTAGAAAGGGAATCATCAGGAAATCTAGGTCCCCCTGGTCTTGTTCAACCTTTTATGTACAGAAAAACGCTAAGATTGAGAGAGGTGTCCCTAGGTTAGTAATCAACTACAAGCCCCTCAACAAAGTCTTAGAATGGGTGAGATATCCAATTCCCAACAAGAAAGACTTAGTCAATAGGCTTTGTAAAGCAAAGGTTTTCAGTAAGTTTGACATGAAAAGTGGTTTCTGGCAAATCCAAATCAAAGAGCCTGATAGATACAAAACAGCCTTCACCACACCCTTCGGCCATTACGAATGGAACGTAATGCCCTTTGGTCTCAAAAATGCACCTTCTGAATTCCAGAACATCATGAATGAGATTTTCAATGCATTATCCAGTCATGTAATTGTGTACATTGATGATGTAGTCATTTTTTCAGAATCCCTGAGCTAACATTGGAAACACTTAAGAACATTCCTGTCTACCATCAAGCTCAATGGGTTAGTTGTTTCCACCCCAAAAATCAAGCTTTTCCAAACCAAAGTTCGATTCTCAGGCTTTGATATTCATCATGGAGTTATCAAACCCATAGATAGAGCTATCCAGTTTGCAGATAAGTTTCCAGACAAAATCCTAGACAAAACCCAGCTCCAAAGGTTTCTAGGATCCCTCAATTACATAGCTGATTTTTATCAAAATCTCAGGCAACAATGCAAACCCCTTTTAGATAGACTCTGAGCTAATCCTCCCCCTTGGACCCTAGCCTATACCTCTGTCGTCCAAAACATCAAAAAATATGTCAAGACACTTCCCTTTTTAGGAATCTCTTCAATCGATTCCTTCAAGATTGTCCAGACAGATGCCTCTAACATTGGTTATGGTGGCATTCTTCTCCAGCGTGCTAGTCCAACTTCCCCTAAACAGATTATCTGTTTCCATTCAGGAATTTGGACTCCCACTCAAATTAATTATAGTACTATTAAGAAAGAAATTCTATCTATAGTACTATGCATTTCAAAATTCCAAAGTGATCTTTTGAATCAAAAATTTTTATTAAGAATTGATTGTAAATCTCCAAAGCATGTTTTAGAAAAAGATGTTCAAAACATTGCATCAAAACAGATTTTTGCCAGATGGCAAGCCATTCTTTCAGTTTTTGACTTTGACATTGAATTCATAGAAGGAACTCAAAACAGTATCCCTGACTTCCTAACCCGTGAATTTTTGCAGAATCCAAACCAGAATGTTCGAGAAAAAACCTGTACAACCCCAACCCCCCAAACTGCCTAAACAGCAAACTACCAATAGCACCAGTCAGGCAAAGAACCCTCCTAGTTAGCTAATTTCTCTTTCCCCCTCAACCATTGCCAACAAATATGTAGTCTCCACCATCCCCAGACCAAATTACTAGAGACCACCTTATAGTTCTGCTTTAGCAACCCCTCCTTCTAAAGCAATCACCCCATACATTGTTGAAGAACCTTTTGGTCCCATAGTACCCCAAAAGCCTTCTTCCTATCCATCCAGAAAAGGAAAGTCTTCTTATATTAAGAAACCTTTCGTCCAGCACATCTCTTATATTGAACCACACCTTGTTCATATAACAGATCCCTTAGAATTGGCCATGGAAGTTTTACCTTTAGGATGGTACTTCCTCTCAAAACACCTAGAGAAAAACATCAAATTCTATAAGAGCATCCTCCTCCAAGAAAAGTCTGCTCGAATAGAAAATATTATGAACAACACAAACCCTGCTAAAGTCCTTTACCATAAGTTCATCTTCACAGGCTTTGTAAGTTGCGAAGAATGGGGACAGCATCCCTCTCATCTCAAAGTTCTCAAAGAATCAGGCCTCCATTACAGTTACTATGATTATATGGATGCCTTTGAGAAAGTTCTCTTTTACCAGAACAAGAGCTTCGATCACTCATGATTTTTGATGTTTGACAAGCTGTTCTCCAGTCCAATACCTTCATGGTTCTTAAAGTGGTGGGAAATGTTTGGTCCAGTTCCCCAAATTCTCCCAGAGCCTTTACAGGAAGCATTCAGGTATTTTAGTTCCAGATTCCAACCTTCAAGCCATGGTTTCCAATTTCCAGCTATCCTACATATGACAGTCAAGTACAGGATCCACTGGATTAGCATGTGGAACTACCAGATCAATTCCAATCTGTTGGATAGGGAATTCTTTGTAAAATGGTGGGATAGCTTTAGAATCACTAAAGTCATCAATAAGATCAATAAAGAATTTCCGCCTCCAATTCAGAAAGCAATTGCATAAAATACAAGGTCTCAGTCAAGCCTAGACTCCGTCCAAATCACCGGTAAATCTAGCAAAGAATTAAAAGATCTTGCCGAGCAGTTGCTCCTCCAGTCAGAAAAATTAGAGTCAGTAGAAAAGAATTCTCCTACCTCCTCAGAAGCCTCAGTCAATCGAAATCCAATTGACCCATTCCAGCACTCTCAAGATGCGTATGATGGTTACAATTTAGATGATGATTAGATTCTCCAAATAGCACCAGTCACTATTTGGAACAGTTTTAGTCTCGCTTACTATTCAAACAGTACCCGCACTCTCTAGAACAATTCACTATTCCTCCAACAGTACCGATGAACAGTGAATCAGAAAAGCAAGGGGACAAAGCACTATTCATGTACAATGACCGACAAAAATCCTGGAGTTACTGTTTACTTTCGGCTGATATGATTTTCACCCGAGTTAAAGCATTTCACTCTCCCAAATTTTCAGTAGTCTTCAGCAGGGTCCAAAGCTCCCTTCAGCTATAAAAGGCAGCCTCCTCTCCAGTCTGAAGCAACTCTTAATTTCAAGATTTCAGAAGTCTAGTTTTAACCTTCAGTCTCCCTTCTTATTACAACATTGTAACTACTACCATCAATTTACTTAACATTAATAATAATAATAATGTATATATACATCAGTACATGTGCCTAATACCTTGGTAATGAAAGAAAAAGAAAGTACAGGGGCAAACAAAAAGTTAAAAGCATAAGCCACGTGGTTGGTGGAAATGAATTGATACTAAAGACAAGTTTGAAAAATATTTAACACTTTTGAGTGTTTCATAGTTCCACCTAACCATCTGACATCATTGACTAAATATTAGATAAGAAAATTTGTAAGACACAAAGCTAAAACCACACAGTTGTAATGCATTAGCAGTGAAGAAACCAAAGACACATGAAAAAAAGAAGAAGAAGAAGGAGAATAAAGAAGTTGCAGTGGCAGCTACAATGGAGAGGAATGGGAACTAAATTAGAAAAGGGTATAGAAGGGAAAAAAATGAAAGATTTGGAGCACAAATCTCAGCCATTTGACACCAAGTCAGTGAGTCATAGACCTATTTTTCTCACCTTCTTCTTCCTTTTCTTTTTCTTTTTTCTTCTTGTTTGTACCGGTCCGAAACATCTTTACTAGCCGAAACAGTCAAATTTCTCCAGTACAGCCAGTACAAGACTGATACAGCTGGTATTTTTTCAGGTACAAAACAAGGGGTGTACTTGTACCGATGCACTGGCCGATACGGTATATACCAACTGGTACGGTACAGAATTAACTTCCCTGTAAAAGACCGATGGGTAAATTATTAAAGAGTATCCCTTAAAGGCTCAAACCCACAAGAACAATTAGAAGTCTAGAAAAGATAGATGTCAAATAAATAAAGAAGGGTCGATATAGTGTTTGTCTCATTGTCTGAGGCAGCTAGAGACACCTGCCCTAACAAATATATTGAGGTGTAAAACAATAGGGGTTGATAAGCCATGCAAAGTGAAGAATGGCTGAAGATTCCTTAACTAATAGAGATAACATGCATGTCATACGTGTCTGTCCCTTAACCAACAACTCTCTCCTATAAATACCAGCATCTCCAAGTCGCCACTTCAGTACTACGTCAAAAAAGAACCATGGCTAAGCCTTTCTTTCTCTATACTTCTCTGTGCCTTCTTGTTCTCTTCAATGGATGCAATGGCAGCTTCACGAATTTTTTTCAAGATGGTCATAAAGAAACTTAAATTAAACAAAATCTAATAAAAGGATAAATTCATTTATTGACAACAACCAAAAATAAAAATAAATAAATAAATCCCAAATACATGAAGTCTTACAATTTTCTTCTACAAATTTTTATTTTGAAATCGTTGCATGGTAATCTCATTATCAATGTTGCAAACTACATCTTTTTCAAAATTTTAGTTAAATAAAATTTTTCTTGGATTTTTCTTTTTGTTTGTAAGGGCTCAATATATTATTAAAAGGAACAAAATTTGAGGACAAAATTTGACTAGAAACTTAGTTGTAGCCTAAGACTACAACTTCACTAAACAAATTAACATGGCTATTATAAGGATCAAATTTGAGTCCTTAGCCCAAAAGGTGGATGGACTTAGGCCCAAAACAATGAATTTGTAAATAGTGAGTCGAAAAGACTAGGCTTTAATAAATCAGACAAACACTAAAATGGATTCAAATCACAAAAGGATGAAAATAAATAAGTTTAAACTGAAGAAAATTATCATCGGCAAAGTTCGAGGAGACTGATTCTTATATATGGTTCTTAAGTTTGATTACAAGTTTTGTTCCTGATTGCTACAGTATTTCTTTCTTGATTTATTGATCCCCTTCTCCTATTGCCTCTTCTTTCTTTTATACTATTTTCTCCTTTCATCTTTGTCCTCCACGTGCATGCCAGATGGCTGGTGTTGATACTTATCCCATCAACGCCTTCCTTAAGTCTTTATGTAGTAGCTGTAAGGCTGATAACTACTATTTAGATATCACTTCCATATTAATGCGGCCAAAGAGTTAGTTACAATTCATTTAATGCAGTGGTAGCAGCTTTTTCTGAGGACGAATTCAACATCTTCAACCAAATCGTATCTCCAGAAGCCTCTCCTAGTGTCCTCGACTCTCCTTCCTTAGCCCCATCCAACCCTTACCAAGAAGCTGCTGATACCTCCAATGATATGGGCATCCAATGCAGACAGAGGTCAACTCTCCAAGAGTTGTTGGAGTCTCAGCTGGGGAGAGATGCTCCTAGGAAAGCTCCTCAGACCAAGCTCCTCACTCCTCCACCCACCCAACCCCTCCGAGCTAATCCAACCAACCATAAAAGGAAGAGGGATGAGAAAGAGAAGGAAATGGTGGAGGTTGGGAAGAACCAACCTCCCCAAGAGATCGAGCCCCAAAGGGGGGGCTAAGTAGCCCAAGGTGACGTAGACGAGGTCAACCATTGAGGGAGAAAAAATGGCTAACCACCGAGCTGCAGCCCTCATCTAGGCCCCACGCATGGAGCTGGATAGAGCTCCTTTACTTAATGACGCCTCCATCCGAGACTTCCAGCAAGACACAGCCGGGAACGTGGTAGAATAGATGGAACAATCCTTGCTACTACCCAAGGATATGACTGACCTCAAGTTTATGAGGCAGCATGAAGTCTTCCTCGGACTAAAGAGGGACTTGGCCATGGTGAGTAAGTTTTTAAGTTAAGTTCTTTTTTTTTTTTTACTATACTCCTCTTCCTTTCTAGGCTATCCAAGCCACCTTTAAGGCCGAAGAGATAGTGAACTATTCCCATCGAAAAATGAAGGAGGAAGAGGGGAAGAGGATAGCACCGTGGATGCCTTCCACGTGGCCGAAAAAAGCAACCAAGAGCTGAAAAGCAAGTTGCCGGAGGACAAAAAGGAAAGAAAAAGTGTCACCGCTGCTCTGGATAACATGGAGAGATAAGCCAAGGGCCAGAGGATACTTTTCCGTAATGTCGAGGACCAACTGGCCACCTCTAAGGAGTAGATTATTGCCCTGAAGAAAAAACTGGAGGAGGTCGAAAAGGCCAAGGCTCAAGCTGAGAAGGCCAAGGAGGAGGCTTAAAAGGCAAGGAAGGAGGTGAAACAGCACGGGTATGACGTCAGAGTGGCTAAGACCGAGGATGCCCTCAGGGCTGAGGTCCTGAGGTGTGTAGGACTTACTGCTTCCAAGTATGGAATGAAGCCCTCATCCAAGTTGGGGTTGAGGCTTCTTCCATACTTAAGAAGGTAGAAAACGTCTAATACCCTCAAGCCATTCATTCCTTCTCCTCCAGCAGCTCTAAGGTGGAAATTCTAGCCGAGGTGGCCAATCCAGCGAAGAACAGCTCCGAAAAGGCCTTTCCCTCCTCTGGCAGCCCTCCGAAGGTGGCTGAGCAGCCGGGGGTAAATGAAAAAGAGGCCAAGTTGACCAAGGGAGTGGCGCCTGATGCCAACAAGCCCCCGACTGTTCCCCAGGATCCCACTAAAGATAATGAGGCACCCAGGATGGAAATTGTTTTTGCAACTCTTCCAATTCTTGCCAAGGGTGGCCCTAAAGGTACTGACCAAGGATCCTCGGAGGCTACAACCTAACAATTCAAGGCCCCACCTCATGGAAAAATTGTAATAAAAAAGAAGTAGATTTAGGATAGCTCTCTCTCTCTCTTTTTTTTTTTTTTTTTTTTTTTCTTTTTTTTCTTTTTTTACTTTTTAGCTTTCTCAGACGAAAAGTTTGATTTTTTTTTCGTGAACAGTGCACACTGTGCATTGTTCACGGACCCACAATTCACTTTTTAACCACTTTTTCATTAAAAATGGGTCCCACAGTACTATTAGTACAATTAAAAATTATTTTGCTATAGTATTTTTCAGTTTTTAACTGTATCCAAACGAACCCTTAATATAAGAATATTTGATGATGTTACTAACTTGGTAGACAAAAAAATGGATTCCAACACGAGAAAGAGAAATGCGTTCCATTTATTTACTCCTCTAATCGTGAGAGAGAGAGAGAGAGAGAGAGGGAAGTGTGAGCAATGGTAGAGTAACAAATTAAGGTCCTTGCAATGCTTATTGATGTGGGTGAGTGTTCAAAATGCTTAAATGCAAGCTTTTATTTTTCTCTCTTTTCTAGCCGTTTTTGGGCATTTATGGGCAACTAGCCACATGGGCTTTTTGAGTAAATTAGTTGTTGGATATTTATGAGTTATTAGTAATTATTGACTATTTACTGTCATCAGTGGCCTATTTAACACACCATCAAAACACATGTTCCCATTAGTTTTTGTTTTTTAGCTCTCCTTCTGCACTAGATATGGTTACTATCATCTTCCTCTCCCACATATTTTTAATGCAATTTATATATTTACTAGTTTTAACCCATGCGATAAACAAGATTTAATTAATGTCAATTTATTTGTAATGTATTTAGTTTAATCTATTTAGACTGATAAAATAATCAAATAATAACAAATAGATATAGTAATATTATTTTCTCAAAAGAAAAAAAAGATATAGCAATATTATACATTAAGTCAACAAAATAAAAACATTCATATATATATGAGATGGGTTCAAGTTACACCTGGTATAACTTCACAAGAGTTACACCTTCTGTGAAGCATTGATTACTATTAAATTTAAAGGTCAAAAAACACTAATAGTAGTATCATTATTACTCTCTAGAAATTAGTGATTTAGACATTAACTCTTCTTATTAAATGAAAAAGAAAAAAAGAGATGCTACGTCTACAACAATTTTACAATATTTTTACAACAAATCACAGGTGATTAGTTGTTATTGGTTCAAATTTGAAACTAACACTAAGATTACTTTTTTGCCCCAACAATAACAACCAGTAACAACCTGCCACTTAGGATTTGTTGTAAAAATGTTGTAGACATATCATTTCTCAAAGAAAAGAACCACAACATTAATTCTTTTTTTTTTTTTTTGGTCCATATCATCTTCTTCTTCCTCTTGTCTTTCTTTTTGCACTATACTTTTAGGCCTCCATCATCTCTCTACAGTTTCGTCCATATCATCATCTGACAAGGGCTAGATTTTTGTTGTCAAACACTTCAGATTTCTCAAATTTAGTGTGGAAAGTTCTTATCACAATTTAGCAAGCTTCTTTGCACAAGATATTTTGCGATTATTTAGTGGCATTTCACAGGAGATCAATTAGATTAGCATGGGTCTCTTTTAGCCTTTTCTTGTGCAAAGAAACTTATTTTGCATTTTATTTTCCTACTTTGTAGTTCATAACCATGTAAAATCTTAGGGAAACTCTAGGGTTGTAGATCATATAGTTCCAAATGACATCAGTATAATGTCTAATGTTTGTTGATTTGAAAAGAAAAAAAAAATGGTTTAATTCAACAGATACTTGAAAAAAAAAAAGAGGAATTAATACACCAGATGATTTTATTAAATGACTTCTGGAAAAATTTTAGAATAAGAAATACAAGAAAGAATCACAATGTACACCACCTAGCTTGTATTTACAATTTTATCTTGAGAATTTTATGAATGGTAGAGGCTTGAAAGTATCGTGCAAAAATAAATATAAGAGGAAGAAGATGATGATATGGATGAAAAAAAAAGCTAATGCTGTGGTTTTTTTTTCTTTTTCTTTTTCTTTTTCTTTTTTCATTTAATAAGAAGAGTTAATGCCTTCTTCTCCAAAAAAAAAAAAAAAAAATTAATGCCTAAATCACTAATTTCTAGAGATTAATAATGATACTACTATGGGGACAATTTTTGCTTCAAGGCCAAAGGCTAGACCATGTTGTAACATAAGCAATTTTGTTATCCCACATGAGAAAGAAATGCTTCCTCTTCACACCTTATAAGAGATGAGCAAGTGGATGAAGAGTACCACTTGTTACTAGTGGTACTCTTCATCCACTTGCTCATCCCTTATAAAGTGTGAAGAGGAAGCATTTCTTTCCCATGTGGGACAACAAAATTGTCTAGATTACAACATGGTCTAGCCCTTGGCCTTGAAACAAAAACTGTCCCCACAACTACTATGAGTGTTTTTTGACCCTTAGATCTAATAGTAATCAATGGTTCACAAAATGTGTAACTCTTGTGAAGTTACACCAGGTGTAACTTGAACCATCTCTCTCTCTCTCTCTCTCTCTCTCTCTCTCTCTCTCTCTCTCTCTCTCTCTCTCTCTCTCTCTCTATATATATATATATAATGTTGCATTAATTTATGCTTTTATTTTAATCTTAATTATAAAAAAATTAATATTAAAATTTTACACTCCGTACAAAGAAATTCATAGGTGCTGTGAATCGATAATATCTAAATGTTTATCTATTATATATATATATATATATTATAATAGTTGGATCATAAGCTGGTGGATGCACAAAATCATACAACATTTTCCTTTACTAAAACATAAAACATTAATATGTAGTAAAATCAACGTGTATCAACATGTATTCACATCTTAATTTTCTCACATACTTCTACATTCGAACCCAATATTCCATGAAATCCTAATTTTCCCACAGTAATCTATCAAGATTCTACTTAAAATTCCATAAGAGCACCAAATTCCTATTGTGTTCTTATCAAATGATATCAGAGTATCAAATGAACTTATCAAATGTAATACTAGCAAATTATGAATAAGCTAAAAAGTATTAAATAAGTAAATAACAAGTCTAAAAGTTTGTCAATTTTCGTATTTGCTTAATATTTCAAATTGACAAATTTATTGGCAAACACTATTTTTTAATATAAGAATATTTGGTGATGTTACTAACTTGGTAGACAAAAAAAAGGATTCCAACACGAGAAAGAGAAATGCGTTCCATTTATTTACTCCTTCACTCATGAGAGAGAGAGAGAGGGGGGGGGGGGGGGGGGGTGGCGGGCGGGCTAGTAATTGAGCTTGTTGGTGTGGGTGTTTGCTCTAAATGCTTTTATTTTTTTCTCTTTATCTAGCCGTTTGGGCATTAATCTATGGGCAGCTAGTAGTTGAGCTTTTTTGAGTAAATTAGCTCTTGGATATTTATGTGTTATTAATAATTATTGACTATTTACTGGGTCAAAATGGGCAAATGCCCTTTTCGTGCAAAAAAAACTAGCATTTTGCTCCCTTTGCCAAACTAATTAGGGAAATGCCTATATTTTGAAATTCGATAATGTCAAAGTCAAGTTTGTGAATAACTCGATTTGTAGAAAATCGAGTATGGGGCGATCAAACTTAAAAAAAAAAAAATTCATGGAACTCGATTTCATAGAGCTCAAGTTCTATTTAAAACACCACTATAGGGCTTTAAAACGCCACTATAGGGCTCCTTGAACCTGTCATGGGGCAATCAAACTTATTAAAAGAAAAATTGCATGAAAACGCCACTATAGGGCTTTAAAACGCCACTATAGGGCTACCTAAACCTGGTATGGGCAATTAAACTTATATATATATATATATAAAATTTGCATGAAAATGCCACTATAGGGCTCCCTGAACCTAGTATAGGTATGGGGCGATCAAACTTAAAAAAAAATAATAAAAATAAAAAATTGCATGGAACTCGAGTTCTAGAATTTTTTTTTTTTTTTTTTTTAATTTTCAGTTTGTTATAACTCGATTGTCCAAAAATCAAGTTTCAAAATAGGGGCATTTCCCTAATTAGTTTGGGAAATGGGGCAAAATGCTATATTTAAAAAAACAAAACAAAAAAAAAAAAAAAACAAAAACAAAACAAAAGGGCAAAAACCCATTTTCTCCCTATTTACTATCATCAATGGCCTATTTAACATTCCATCAAAACACACATTCCCATTAGTTTTTTTTTTTTTTTTTTTTTTCTCCCCTTCTTCATCAGATACAAGTGCGATAAACAAGATTTAATTAATGTCAATTTAGTTGTTATGTATTTAGCTTAAGCTATTTACACTAATAAAATAAACAAATAATAACAAAAATATATAGTAATATTATACATTAAGTCAACAAAATAAAAACATATATATATAGATATAAAATGTTACATTAATTTATGCTTTTATTTTAATATCAATTATAAACAATTTAATATTGATAATTGAACACTTTGAACAAAGAAATTATATTTATGGGTGCTGTGAATTGATAATATCTAATTATATATCTATTTTATATATATATTATAATAGTTGGATCACAAGCTAGTGGATGCATAAAATCATGCAACATTTTCCTTTACTAAAACATAAAAAATTAACATGTAGTAAAATCAACGTGTATCAACATGTATTCACAGCTTAATTTTCTCACATACTTCTACATTCGAGCACAATATTCCATGAAATCCTAATTTTCCCACCGCAGTCTATCAAGATTCTACTTGAAATCACATAAGAATACCAAATTCCTATTGTGTTCTTATCAAATGATATTAGAGTATCATGTTAGAAAAATGTATGGAGTGAATAAGAAATTGACTCCTAATATGTCCACTTGAACATGATATGAAGTGGTGAGAATCATTGAGTCACACATAGGAAATGATAGGGAATATGAGTTTTGTGTTGGATATTGAGTTGGGATTTAGGCATGCGTGGAATTGGCCAACTTATCCAATTAATAATAATATTTTATTTTTTTATTTTTTGAGTCAATAAGTTTGTATACAGTAGTTATTTCTAAAACAGTGCGTTTGTTCAATAACGTATATTTTCATCGTCCCTCCTCATTCATGAAAAATAACTTTTTGAGAAACTCTCCCAAAGAGAAAATATTTGTGCATTCATTTGAGTCAAAGAGAGAGAAAGAGACATAGAGTAGTTCATAGAACACGGACCTTGTGTGCTTCTTCTCCGTGCTATAGATCATTTTATCTTGGGAGGCAAATGTCTGTGAGTCTCAAAGCACCACAGATCATGTGAGAGGCGAAATCTGCTTTAAAGAGATTAAGTCAAACACAAAACTTGATCTGAATCATTCATCCTTCACGCATTTGGTCTATGAGTTTTTAATTATTTGCAAATTTCTTCTTATATATATATATATGAGATGGGTTCAAGTTATATCTGGTGTAACCCTTTATAGTATTAACAAGGAGTATGAGACGTGCTACTTGTTACCTGAAGCAACCTTGCGAGCACATATGAAGGAAGGACATAATTTCATCCATACAGGTTTAGTCCAGGTTGGAGTTAAACCATTGATCAGAGAAGGATTAGATGCGTCTGTCCTTATGGCCCTTAGAGATACCCGTCATGTAAGATTTAATAACAGCCTCTTATGAACCATTGAAACCAGTCTTAGTAATGGTCCCGTCCATTTTGACTGCTTTCCTAATTTTTCAGTGGCTCTTAATGACCCACATGTCATGAAAACCCTCACCCTTAATATCAAGAATCATGGATACCTGTAGAGCAAAGATTGAGGATCTCCTTAGAAAGGGAATCATCAGGAAATCTAGGTCCCCCTGGTCTTGTTCAGTCTTTTATGTACAGAAAAACGCTGAGATTGAGAGCAAGGGAGTCAATACCGTACCGGAGGTTGTACCGGTTTGGCCAGCGGTACGATATATTTCGAATACCGATGTACCGTTTTGGGTTTATCGCAAAATAATATATATATATTTATAACATTTAAAATAAATAAATTTAGTATCCTTTTAATAATGTTTTTACTAGTATATTTTTTTGTAATTACCAATATACTAATTAAGCTTATAAGTTATAAGTAGTAGATAAGAAAAAAGAAAAAAAAAAAAAGAAGTAAGAAGTTATGGTGATGTCACTGACGTGTTTGGGTAGGGAAGATGTTAGTTGTCAAAGGTGTAAAAAATTAAATAATATAAAAAATAAAAACTATGGCTTCAAATGAAAGAATCAAGAATCAATAAATGTTTTCTTATCTTTTCACTCATAGATACTGCTGCATTTTTTACTTTTTTTTCTCTCCACACGTTTCCCTCTCTCTCAGTCACTGGCATTCACATCTTTCAATAAGAAAACTATTGCTGAGTCTTTTGATATCATTCAACAAGAAAACAATAAATACATGTCTCTCTCTATCTCAGTCACATGTTTCTCCACACGTTCCTCTCATCTTTACACTCTTTTCTTCTCCACTTTCTTCTCCACTTACAATTTCTTCTCCACTTTCAAATTTCAGACGATTTGAGCTCTCTCTTCTTAGCTTTGTCTTTTGAGCTTTCAGTTTTGTCTCGTTTCTCTCGTTCATATTGCTGCTTGTTTCACCGTCCATCATCACTCAATATTCAGTGAAAGGTCGTTGGCTTCAGTGAAAAAAGAGACGATGAGTGCGTGAGGTGATTCTAACTTCATTTTGCAAAGCTATTGTGCGTTTTTCTTTCATTTTTCTCTTTCTTTCTGCTAGGTTTTCTTAGCTTACTCAGTTTTTCACCATCCTACCCTTGAAAAACGTCAAAATTAACCAAAAAAAAAAAAAGCTTTTCACGTTTCGTCCCGGTATCTATTTACCGGCTGAAACGGCCGGATTTCGCTGGTACGGCCGGTATTTTTTTGGGTACGAAACATAGGGGTATTCTGTACCAGATTGCTAGCCGATACGGTATATATCGGCTGTACCGGCCGGTACGGTACAAGATTGACTTCCTTGATTGAGAGAGGTGTCCCTAGGTTAGTAATCAACTACAAGCCCCACAACAAAGTCTTAGAATGGGTGAGATATCCAATTCCCAACAAGAAAGACTTAGTCAATAGGCTTTGTAAAGCAAAGGTTTTCAGTAAGTTTGACATGAAAAGTGGTTTCTGGCAAATCCAAATCAAAGAGCCTAGTAGATACAAAACAGCCTTCACCACACCCTTCGGCCATTACGAATGGAACGTAATGCCCTTTGGTCTCAAAAAAGCACCTTCTGAATTCCAGAACATCATGAATGAGATTTTCAATGCATTCTCTAGTCATGTAATTGTGTACATTGATGATGTAGTCATTTTTTCAGAATCCCTGAGCCAACATTGGAAACACTTAAGAACATTCCTGTCTACCATCAAGCTCAATGGGTTAGTTGTTTCCGCCCCAAAAATCAAGCTTTTCCAAACCAAAGTTCAATTCTCAGGCTTTGATATTCATCATGGAGTTATCAAACCCATAGATAGAGCTATCCAGTTTGCAGATAAGTTTCCAGACAAAATCCTAGACAAAACCCAGCTCCAAAGGTTTCTAGGATCCCTCAATTACATAGCTAATTTTTATCAAAATCTCAGGCAACAATGCAAACCCCTTTTAGATAGACTCTGGGCTAATCCTCCCCCTTAGACCCCAGCCCATACCTCTGTCGTCCAAAACATCAAAAAATATGTCAAGACACTTCCCTTTTTAGGAATCTCTTCAATCGATTCCTTCAAGATTGTCCAGACAGATGCCTCTAACATTGGTTATGGTGGCATTCTTCTCCAGCGTGCTAGTCCAACTTCCCCTAAACAGATTATCTGTTTCCATTCAGGAATTTGGACTCCCACTCAAATTAATTATAGTACTATTAAGAAAGAAATTCTATCTATAGTACTATGCATTTCAAAATTCCAAAGTGATCTTTTGAATCAAAAATTTTTATTAAGAATTGATTGTAAATCTCCAAAGCATGTTTTAGAAAAAGATGTTCAAAACATTGCATCAAAACAGATTTTTGCCAGATGGCAAGCCATTCTTTCAGTTTTTGACTTTGACATTGAATTCATAGAAGGAACTCAAAACAGTATCCCTGACTTCCTAACCCGTGAATTTTTGCAGAATCCAAACCAGAATGTTCGGGAAAAAACCTGTACAACCCCAACCCCCCAAACTGCCTAAACAGCAAACTACCAATAGCACCAGTCAGGCAAAGAACCCTCCTGGTTAGCTAGTTTCTCTTTCCCCCTCAACCATTGCCAACAAATATGTAGTCTCCACCATCCCCAGACCAAATTACTAGAGACCACCTTATAGTTCTGCTTTAGCAACCCCTCCTCCTAAAGCAATCACCCCATACATTGTTGAAGAACCTTTTGGTCCCATAGTACCCCAAAAGCCTTCTTCCTATCCATCCAGAAAAGGAAAGTCTTCTTATACTAAGAAACCTTTCGTCCAGCACATCTCTTATATTGAACCACACCTTGTTCATATAACAGATCCCTTAGAATTGGCCATGGAAGTTTTACCTTTAGGATGGCACTTCCTCTCAAAACACCTAGAGAAAAACATCAAATTCTATAAGAGCGTCCTCCTCCAAGAAAAGTCTGCTCGGATAGAAAATATTATGAACAAGACAAACCCTGCTGAAGTCCTTTACCATAAGTTCATCTTCACAGGCTTTGTAAGTTGCGAAGAACGGGGATAGCATCCATTTCATCTCAAAGTTCTCAAAGAATCAGGCCTCCATTACAAGTACTATGATTATATGGATGCCTTTGAGAAAGTTCTCTTTTACCAGAACAAGAGCTTCGATCACTCATGATTTTTGATGTTCGACAAGCTGTTCTCCAGTCCAATGCCTTCATGGTTCTTAAAGTGGTGGGAAATGTTTGGTCCAGTTCCCCAAATTCTCCCAGAGCCTTTACAGGAAGCATTCAGGTATTTTAGTTCCAGATTCCAACCTTCAAGCCATGGTTTCCAATTTCCAGCTATCCTACATATGACAGTCAAGTACAGGATCCACTAGATTAGCATGTGGAACTACCAGATCAATTCCAATTTGTTGGATAGGGAATTCTTTGTAAAATGGTGGGATAGCTTTAGAATCACTAAAGTCATCAATAAGATCAATAAAGAATTTCCTCCTCCAATTCAGAAAGCAATTGCATAAAATACAAGGTCTCAGTCAAGCCTAGACTCCGTCCAAATCGCCGGTAAATCTAGCAAAGAATTAAAAGATCTTGCCCAGCAGTTGCTCCTCCAGTCAGAAAAATTAGAGTCAGTAGAAAAGAATTCTCCTGCCTCCTCAGAAGCCTCAGTCAATCGGAATCCAATTGACCCATTCCAGGACTCTCAAGATCCGTATGATGGTTACAATTTAGATGATGATTAGATTCTCCAAATAGCACCAGTCACTATTTGGAACAGTTTTCAGTCCCGCTTACTATTCAAACAGCACCCGCACTCTCTAGAACAATTCACTATTCCTCCAACAGTACCGATGAACAGTGAATCAAAAAAGCAAGGGGACAAAGCACTATTCATGTACAGTGACCGACAAAAATCCTGGAGTTACTGTTTACTTTTGGCTGATATGATTTTCACCCGAGTTAAAGCATTTCACTCTCCCAAATTTTCAGTAGTCTTCAGTAGGGTCCAAAGCTCCCTTCAGCTATAAAAGGCAGCCTCCTCTCCAATCTGAAGCAAGTCTTAATTTCAAGATTTCAGAAGTCTAGTTTTAGCCTTCAGTCTCCCTTCTTATTACAACATTGTAACTACAACTCCCATCAATTTACTTAACATTAATAATAATAATAATAATAATAATAATGTATATATACATCAGTACATGTGCCTGATACCTTGGTAATGAAAGAAAAAGAAAGTACAGGGGCAAACAAAAAGTTAAAAGCATAAGCCACGTGGTTGGTGGAAATGAATTGATACTAAAGACAAGTTTGAAAAATATTCAACACTTTTGAGTGTTTCATAGTTCCACCTAACCATCTGACATCATTGACTAAATATTAGATAAGAAAATTTGTAAGACACAAAGCTAAAACCACACAGTTGTAATGCATTAGCAGTGAAGAAACCAAAGACACATGAAAAAAAGAAGAAGAAGAAGGAGAATAAAGAAGTTGCAGTGGCAGCTACAATGGAGAGGAATGGGAACTAAATTAGAAAAGGGTATAGAAGGGAAAAAAATGAAAGATTTGGAGCACAAATCTCAGCCATTTGACACCAAGTCAGTGAGTCATAGACCTATTTTTCTCACCTTCTTCTTCCTTTTCTTTTTCTTTTTTCTTCTTGTTTGTACCGGTCCGAAACATCTTTACTAGCCGAAACAGTCAAATTTCTCCAGTACAGCCAGTACAAGACTGATACAGCTGGTATTTTTTCAGGTACAAAACAAGGGGTGTACTTGTACCGATGCACTGGCCGATACGGTATATACCAACTGGTACGGTACAGAATTAACTTCCCTGTAAAAGACCGATGGGTAAATTATTAAAGAGTATCCCTTAAAGGCTCAAACCCACAAGAACAATTAGAAGTCTAGAAAAGATAGATGTCAAATAAATAAAGAAGGGTCGATATAGTGTTTGTCTCATTGTCTGAGGCAGCTAGAGACACCTGCCCTAACAAATATATTGAGGTGTAAAACAATAGGGGTTGATAAGCCATGCAAAGTGAAGAATGGCTGAAGATTCCTTAACTAATAGAGATAACATGCATGTCATACGTGTCTGTCCCTTAACCAACAACTCTCTCCTATAAATACCAGCATCTCCAAGTCGCCACTTCAGTACTACGTCAAAAAAGAACCATGGCTAAGCCTTTCTTTCTCTATACTTCTCTGTGCCTTCTTGTTCTCTTCAATGGATGCAATGGCAGCTTCACGAATTTTTTTCAAGATGGTCATAAAGAAACTTAAATTAAACAAAATCTAATAAAAGGATAAATTCATTTATTGACAACAACCAAAAATAAAAATAAATAAATAAATCCCAAATACATGAAGTCTTACAATTTTCTTCTACAAATTTTTATTTTGAAATCGTTGCATGGTAATCTCATTATCAATGTTGCAAACTACATCTTTTTCAAAATTTTAGTTAAATAAAATTTTTCTTGGATTTTTCTTTTTGTTTGTAAGGGCTCAATATATTATTAAAAGGAACAAAATTTGAGGACAAAATTTGACTAGAAACTTAGTTGTAGCCTAAGACTACAACTTCACTAAACAAATTAACATGGCTATTATAAGGATCAAATTTGAGTCCTTAGCCCAAAAGGTGGATGGACTTAGGCCCAAAACAATGAATTTGTAAATAGTGAGTCGAAAAGACTAGGCTTTAATAAATCAGACAAACACTAAAATGGATTCAAATCACAAAAGGATGAAAATAAATAAGTTTAAACTGAAGAAAATTATCATCGGCAAAGTTCGAGGAGACTGATTCTTATATATGGTTCTTAAGTTTGATTACAAGTTTTGTTCCTGATTGCTACAGTATTTCTTTCTTGATTTATTGATCCCCTTCTCCTATTGCCTCTTCTTTCTTTTATACTATTTTCTCCTTTCATCTTTGTCCTCCACGTGCATGCCAGATGGCTGGTGTTGATACTTATCCCATCAACGCCTTCCTTAAGTCTTTATGTAGTAGCTGTAAGGCTGATAACTACTATTTAGATATCACTTCCATATTAATGCGGCCAAAGAGTTAGTTACAATTCATTTAATGCAGTGGTAGCAGCTTTTTCTGAGGACGAATTCAACATCTTCAACCAAATCGTATCTCCAGAAGCCTCTCCTAGTGTCCTCGACTCTCCTTCCTTAGCCCCATCCAACCCTTACCAAGAAGCTGCTGATACCTCCAATGATATGGGCATCCAATGCAGACAGAGGTCAACTCTCCAAGAGTTGTTGGAGTCTCAGCTGGGGAGAGATGCTCCTAGGAAAGCTCCTCAGACCAAGCTCCTCACTCCTCCACCCACCCAACCCCTCCGAGCTAATCCAACCAACCATAAAAGGAAGAGGGATGAGAAAGAGAAGGAAATGGTGGAGGTTGGGAAGAACCAACCTCCCCAAGAGATCGAGCCCCAAAGGGGGGGCTAAGTAGCCCAAGGTGACGTAGACGAGGTCAACCATTGAGGGAGAAAAAATGGCTAACCACCGAGCTGCAGCCCTCATCTAGGCCCCACGCATGGAGCTGGATAGAGCTCCTTTACTTAATGACGCCTCCATCCGAGACTTCCAGCAAGACACAGCCGGGAACGTGGTAGAATAGATGGAACAATCCTTGCTACTACCCAAGGATATGACTGACCTCAAGTTTATGAGGCAGCATGAAGTCTTCCTCGGACTAAAGAGGGACTTGGCCATGGTGAGTAAGTTTTTAAGTTAAGTTCTTTTTTTTTTTTTACTATACTCCTCTTCCTTTCTAGGCTATCCAAGCCACCTTTAAGGCCGAAGAGATAGTGAACTATTCCCATCGAAAAATGAAGGAGGAAGAGGGGAAGAGGATAGCACCGTGGATGCCTTCCACGTGGCCGAAAAAAGCAACCAAGAGCTGAAAAGCAAGTTGCCGGAGGACAAAAAGGAAAGAAAAAGTGTCACCGCTGCTCTGGATAACATGGAGAGATAAGCCAAGGGCCAGAGGATACTTTTCCGTAATGTCGAGGACCAACTGGCCACCTCTAAGGAGTAGATTATTGCCCTGAAGAAAAAACTGGAGGAGGTCGAAAAGGCCAAGGCTCAAGCTGAGAAGGCCAAGGAGGAGGCTTAAAAGGCAAGGAAGGAGGTGAAACAGCACGGGTATGACGTCAGAGTGGCTAAGACCGAGGATGCCCTCAGGGCTGAGGTCCTGAGGTGTGTAGGACTTACTGCTTCCAAGTATGGAATGAAGCCCTCATCCAAGTTGGGGTTGAGGCTTCTTCCATACTTAAGAAGGTAGAAAACGTCTAATACCCTCAAGCCATTCATTCCTTCTCCTCCAGCAGCTCTAAGGTGGAAATTCTAGCCGAGGTGGCCAATCCAGCGAAGAACAGCTCCGAAAAGGCCTTTCCCTCCTCTGGCAGCCCTCCGAAGGTGGCTGAGCAGCCGGGGGTAAATGAAAAAGAGGCCAAGTTGACCAAGGGAGTGGCGCCTGATGCCAACAAGCCCCCGACTGTTCCCCAGGATCCCACTAAAGATAATGAGGCACCCAGGATGGAAATTGTTTTTGCAACTCTTCCAATTCTTGCCAAGGGTGGCCCTAAAGGTACTGACCAAGGATCCTCGGAGGCTACAACCTAACAATTCAAGGCCCCACCTCATGGAAAAATTGTAATAAAAAAGAAGTAGATTTAGGATAGCTCTCTCTCTCTCTTTTTTTTTTTTTTTTTTTGTTTGGCAACTTATGTTTTGGTTTTCATAATTTGTAACCAAGTTGCCCCTTTGTATTCAATCTGCCTTGCTTCAAGGCTTTTATTAATGAAAGATATGAATATTTTCCTTATTTATGTGATTCTTACACAAGTGCTGATATAATTTCTATCCTGTTTAACACTTAACAAACGTAATAATAGGGTTTCTCATCAATCTGCATAAGTAACAGAAAAGTTATCCCATCTTACATGATCAGCAATAAAACAAGTTAAATCTACTAAGTTCAATATCTCGACAAAGCATAATTTTAATTTTAAGAACATACATAGTAATGCAGCATACATATAAGTTTAAAATTACTTTGTGCCTTATTCATTAATAAGTTTATAGGGTCAAAGGGATAATTAATTTTTAAACAGACTCAGGTATGTCTGTAAATGCTTTAAGTGATGCTTATGAGCATCTAGTTGAGACTCTTATTACAGTGAAAATCATTGCTGTTTGGAGTAATTATACCTGACATTAAAGTAATCAATAAGGAATACTAATTTACCTTAAATGTGTAGTCCAAAAAGTCTACAATAACTAAGGTTTTGCCTTGACACTTAGCTACTTGATAGAAAGTATTAATTTACCCATAGCATGTGGTCTGAGGAGCTAGGCATAACTAAGGTTCTGTTTGATATTTAGATAAATGTCAAGGAGTATAAATTTCCCTAAAGTATGTGGTCCGAGGAGCCAGACATGGCTAATGTTCTGTTTAATACTTAGAACAATGATTGAAAGATATTAATTTAACCAAGGTATGTGGTCCGAGGAGCCAGGCATGACCAAGATTCTGTTTGATACTTAAATAGATGTCAATGAGTATTAATTTACCCTAAGCATGTGGTCAAAGAAGCCAGGCATGGCTAAGGTTCTGTTTAATATTTAAAACAATGATTAAAAGATATTAGTTTACCCAAGGTATGTGGTCCGATGAGCCAAGTATGACCAAGGTTCTGTTTGATACTTAAATAGATGTCAAGGAGTATTAATTTACCCAAAGCATGTGGTCTGAGGAGCCAGACGTGGCTAAAGTTCTATTTAATACTTAGAATAATGATTAAAAGATATTAATTTACCTAAGGTATGTGATCTGAAGAGCCAGTCATGACCAAAGTTCTCTTTGATACTTAGATAGATGTCAAAGAGTATCAATTTACCCAAAACATGTGGTCCGAGGAGCCAAGCATGGTTAAAGTTCTATTTAATACTTAGATAGATAGTAAAACGCATGACACACAACATAGCAAACCCAAATAAGGTGATGAAAGCCTCTATTAATAATAATACCTTCTCAGCTTATTTACATTCTAGGGACGTGATACAGGCTTTTCCTCTAGATCTTTAAGATAATATGCGCCTATTCCAGCCACTGACATGATACGATATGGCCCAGTTGAGTCCCATACATTCTTTTCCATACTGGGTTCTTTGCAGTACCCAAAACCTTTCTTAACACCAAGTCACCAGGTGCCAATGGTCTCAGCTTCACATTAGCATCATACCCTTGTTTGAGCTTATATTGGTAATAGGCCAATTGGACCATGGCATTTTCTCTCCGTTCTTCGATTAAGTCTAAGCTCTTCTCCAGTAACGCATCATTGTTGCTGGGATTGAAGGAACTTGTTCTCAGCATGGTGAATCCAGTCTCTAGAGGAATAACTGCCCCGGTCTTGTAAGTCATTAAAAAGAGCGTCTCCCCAGTGGATCTATGGGGCGTAGTTCGATATGTCCAAAGGACGTGTGATAGTTCTTCTACCCATTTTCCCTTTGCGTCGTCTAGCCTCTTTTTAAGCCCTCCTACTATGAGCTTGTTGACAGCTTCAGCCTGTCCATTCTCCTATGGATATACCGGGGTGTAACATCTATTTGCTATGCCCAAGCCACAGCAATACCTCCTAAAGGCCTTGCTATCAAAATGCAATCTGTTTTCCAAGATAAGGGTACGAGGGATTCCAAACTGAGTGACTATATTCTTCTAAACAAATTTTTTGGCATCCACGTCCCTAATATTCGCCAATGGTTCAACTTCAACCCACTTGGTGAAGTAATCCGTGCCAACCAACAAATATCTTTTATTCCCTGCCGCTTTAGGGAAGGGACCTACAATGTCCAATCCTCATTGAGCAAAAGGCCAAGGGCTGGACAGTGGATTAAGGACTTCTCTAGGTTAATGAATGTTTGGTGCAAATCTTTAGCATTAGTCACACTTCTTCACATATTCTTGAGTTTCCTTCTGCATATTTGGCCATCAATAGCCTTGTGTGAGGGCCCTATGAGACAAAGATTTACCCCTAGTGTGGCTTCCATAGATCCCTTCATGTAATTCTTCTAGGAGTAGCTCAACTGCTTCAGGGTGTATGCATAGCAAATATGGGCCAGAAAATGATCTCTTATACAAATTTTGGTTCTCGGACAACCAAAATCGAGGAGCTTTCCTCCGTACCTTGTCAGCTTCGGACTTACTCTCGGGCAAGACATCTTCCTTAAGGAATAGGACAATAGAGTCCATCCAACTAGTCCCCACCCTTATTTGATGAATATTAACCACAATCATTTCCACCTCAGTGGGTTTACACAAGTCCTCCACAAGGATCACCCGAGGTAAATTTTGTGTGAATGAGGTTGCTAGCGTGGCAAGAGAGTATGCATGCGTATTTCTACTTCTAAGGATTTGTGACGAATGAAAAGACTCAAATCCAGACTGTAAATGTCTAACCTGATTCAAATATTCCTGCATTCTGAGCTCTCTGGATTCCAAATCCACTTGAACTTGGCTTATGACCAGCCTTGAATCAGAGAATATTTTCACTGCTTTTCCACCCATTTTCTGAACCATGGTCATCCCTACCAACAGAGCTTCATACTCAGTTTCATTTTTCATGGCCGAGAAGCCCAATCTCAAGGATTTCTCAATTGTAATCCTCTCCGAAGATACCAGAACTAGCCCCATTCTAGATCCTCTGTGATTCGCTGCACCATCGGCGTAGACCTTCCAAGACAAAGGTCCTTGTAAGGAGATTGCACCAACTGATTTTTCATCCATGTTTTGCCCCTCTACCTTCTCTTCTAGTGGGGTTTCAGCAAACTCAACTACTAGGTTGGTGAGGACTTGACCCTTGACAAAGATGCGAGGCATGTATTTGATATCAAAAGCCTCTAGGATCGTACCTCACTTTTCAATTCTCCCTGTATAGTCAACGCTCCGAAGTAAAGATCTAAGTGGGAGCTGGGTTAGGACAACAACTATGTATAATTGGAAATAATGGAGGAGCTTACGTGTAGCATGCACCACTGCCAGAATGGCCTTCTCCGATGATAAGTAACGGACCTCAGCCTCATGTAGTGACTTACTCACATAATAAACTATCCTCTGTACACCGCTATCAACCCGTATCAGTACCAAGCTTACCACATGGGAGGCCACTGCAATGTAGGCAAACAAACTTCATCCACCTTGGGCCTAGATATAATGGGTGGCCGAGAAAGATATTCTTTCAATTGCTGAAAAGCCAGGACACACTCTTCGGTCCATTCAAATCTCTTCCATTTGTTCAACAACTGAAAGAAAGGCCTACACCTATCTGCTGATCGAGAGATGAATCGGTTTAGAGAAGTAGTCATCCCTATTAGCTTCTGGACGTCTTTGGGATTCCGAGGTGTTTGCAGATTGTTAATGGCCTTAATCTGGTCAGGGTTGACTTCAATTCTGCGATATGTGACTATGTAGCCCAAGAACATCCCTGATCTGACACCAAAAGAACACTTGGAAGCATTAAGTTGCAGTTTATGTCTCCTTAAGATCTCAAAGATATTCCCGAGGTCATTAACGTGCTCAGATTCCAATTTGCCCTTAACCACCATGTTATTTATATAGACCTTAATTTTTTTTCCCTAACTATGGCTCAAACATCCTAGTCATCATCCTCTGATAGGTAGCCCTTGCATTCTTTAAACCAAAGGGCATTACCTTGTAATGGTAATTCCCAATAGAAGTAACAAAGGTTGTCATCTCCTAATTGTCCAAAGCCAAAGGTATCTGGTGGTAGCCTTGAAAAGTGTCCAAAAAGCTTATCCGAGGATGGCCTACAGTTGCGTCTACTAGCTGATCAATCTGAGACATAGGGAAGGGGTCCTTTAGGTAGGCTTTGTTTAAATCTGTGAAATCTACACATACCCACCACTTCCCATTCTTCTTCTTCACAACCATAGTATTGGTCAACCATTTAGGATAAAACACTTTTTTAATAGCCCCAGCCTACTTAAGCTTCATCACCTCGTCTTTAACAGCGTCAAAATGATCCTTGGATGAGCGCCAAGGTGGTTGCTTTTTGGGGATGACAGATGGATTGACATTCAAATGATGGCAGATGAAGCTCGGATCCTACCCCGAAGCTTCGTTGGTATTACAAGCGAACACATCAACGTTCCTCTTGAGAAACTCTACTAGCTCTTCCTTCTCTTGAGGTGGTAATTGACGGCGAGTCTGAGGTTGTTGCAGATTCTCTCCCTAACACTAACAACCAAGCTAACCAGCTTGACGAGAACCCTAGAGTAAGAACTAATTAGAAATCCAAATATTAACTAATTCCAATTAATAATAATAATCCAACTGTATAAGCTAACTTTGCATATGGCTGGCTTTGTATATGTAGCACTTCTACCTTGCCGGAAACCCAGAAGATGAATTTCAGCTACAAGTTCGAAGCCCACGAGGACAACGACACCAGCAACAATAAGGCCAAGACCATCGCAAGCAACAAGGCTAACGCAGTGATAAGCGTCCCAGGCATGGGCAGCAACAGGGACAAGGCAACAATGTCTTTAGTGGCTTGCGTACTGAGGATTTGGTTGAAGTTTTCAGAAGAGGTGCAAAAACTTAGGGTGCTTTTTATTTTTTTATTTTTTTTTAAATCCTAAAACCAAAATTGTGTGTGAATTTTTGAGAAAAATCCTAAAACCAAAACTGTGAGTGGATTTTTGGGAAAAAAAAAATCCTAAAACGCTTCAAATCATAATCTTGAGTGATTTGAAAAACCAAATGGAATAACCAAAATCTTGACTGACTAGATCGAGAGGGGGTTTTAAATCTTAATCTTGAGTGATTTGAAAAACCAAATGGAATAACTAGAATCTTGACCGACTAGACCAAGAGGGGGGGTTTTAAATCATAATCTTGAGTAATTTGAAAAACCAAATGGAATAACCATAATCTTGACTTAATAGACCAAGAGAGAGGCTTTAAATCATAATCTTGAGTGATTTGAAAAACCAAATGGAATAACCAAAATCTTGACTAACTAGACCGAGAAAGGGGTTTTAAATCATAATCTTGAGTGATTTGAAAAACCAAAGAAATATGATAAGATGAAGCATGTTAATTAATTAAACAAGCATCAAGTCAATTAGACGCATCATGTGAAGAAGATGGAATAATTTAAGCATGTGAAAAGATGTAGGTCAATTAAATTGAATCAATTAAACCTAAGCATGTGAAGCAACCAGTTTGACTTAAATCTAAGCATGTGAGCATAGATTTAAATGTGTACCTAGTTCATTTAAAATGCGAATGTTTTGGAGCTGGGTCATGGCATCAAAATAAGTCTACCCTAGTGTGAGCTTTGACTATGTTGGAGGGGTTTCTTGGAAACAGAGCAACCAGACCAGGGCGATAACAAATTAAAACTATCCCAATTTGCTTTTTGGTGGCTCTTAGTGGACTTCTTCTGTTCATGGCTGCTAATGATGGATCTTGTAAAGGTTGTGAAAAATTTTTAGGGGTCAAGTGGAAACAAGACCACTAAAAATCTGCCCTAGTGTAGGCTTCAAGGTAGTCTTCAAAAACTCCTAGAACTCCCATTAGAATCTTGGCTGGATCTTGGATAAGATGGCACATGGGGACCGCATAAAACTGCCCTAGTACGGATTTTATGCGGTCTTGTAAAGAGTCATTGGCTCTTCATCCTTCCTTTGCACATTCCCCAATTAACCTACAGGATGTTGGCACTGACCTTGATTGACCTGCTTTAGCAATCAAACATAGTTAGTAGTGTTCCACTTATGTCCAAATAATCCTAGCTTTCAAGATCATTATCTAATTTATCATGTAAATTTATGCTATGAAAATGGTTTGAAAGCAAATGGGTGATGGGTGTATGTAGGGAGTTGTCTGCAAATGTGTTTGTATATGAAGAAATGATGTATGCACTTAAAAATATTACATAAGGAAAGCAAATGTAATCAATTCTCATAAACTAAAGGATATACTTGGTCCAACTGGTAATCCCTCTTTCTGCTTCACTCTTGTCCTACTATCCATGTATCTTACTCTATAGAGATGGTCTCAACTCAAGTAATGCAACTGGTGGGGTTAAGAACTTCTCTTGAAGGTCTAAACTTCTATTCTTTGATCATGTCTTGTCTCTTCCCACCTTATTCCTTCTAAAGATGGTGTGTCTTGAAAATAATGTGACCGGGCCGGGTATGGTTGCCTACGTACCTCTTATTAGAAGGATCAGGTCATCACATAGTTCAAATACATTATTATTTCTTCCCACTTTATATCTCCAAAAGATGGTGTATATCCTCGAAATGATGTGATTGGGCCGGGTATGGCTGCCTATGTACCTCCTCAAGGAAGGAATCCCTAAACACAGGGGATACGAGCGAATCTTTTACTGGAGGGAAGTATAGTTGGTAGAATGAAGTGGGATGAAGCCGAAAATATATGACTGGGCCAGTGTGGCTGCCTACGTACCTCCTTTTAGAAGGATTCGGTCATCACGTAGTTCAAAAGAGATAGAGCAGATCAAGGGGCAATCATTTCAAATCACCTTAAGGTTACACAGATAGCTACATGAGGCTACCTACTTTAATTGCCAAAATTATCTAAGGCTAGAGGCTAGCTTATCTAGCGTCACCTCAAGTCCGAGTTCGACCCATATGCAAAGGGACATGTCATGCAATTTTTTGAAAAATAAAGGAGAAAGCATTTTGGCACAAGCAAAAATATACAAAGTGCCGCGGAAATTAAGTCTATATCCTATGGTATTCACACAATAAGGAAAGATTGTAACAACCATCAAGCAACATGTGAGCTTAGTATATGTACATGGAAAGGAAACTACTATATATATACAAAAATAATAGTTGTTTCAAATCTTGTATAAGATTTAGTTACAAAAAGAATGACATGGGAATTAAATTAAAACTCCTAGTCCTAAACTCTCTAACCATTCCCAATGGAATCGCCAAGCTGTGGACGCCCATACACACACACACACACCCCACTCATGTATGATTTTGTATCTAGAGTGAGGTGTGTTTGTGTGAGTCTCTTTTTCTTATTTTTATTTTAGGAGTCGCCACCAGCCATTGGTTTTGTTTTAGGTGTGATTGGTCACCTAGAAGTCTAATTTATTTTAGGTTACCTAATTAACTAAATCGAATCTTATAGGGTTCATTAATTGAGGTAAACCAAAAGTTTTTGAATCAAAGATTCTAGGACTTGGAAGTTTTGTTATGTGTGGGGAAGGTGTTAGGCACTCCACAACGCCTATCCAAAGATAATGCTTCATTTTAATTGAATTCCAACGTTAACTTTTTGCAAAGAAATGGAATACTTGGCATTTTGAATATTTTTTATAAGAGTTTTTGCAAACAATGTACATATATATACATGTGACTAAATATTTACATATAGTATTCATGTGAATAATAACTCCATCGAATTATACAAGTAAAACATGTAAAAGGTATATACATAATTAGCATGTGGCCAATGCATACATATACACTATACAATAACATGTTAGTATCTATTTATTATGTAGCTAGCATTTAAATACTATAACCATACAGAGAAAAACAACAAGGAATAAAAAAGGAGGGTTGGAAGAATAGCACCTTATTGCCATCCACCATTTTCTCATTTGTATTCATGCAAAAAAGAATGACAAAAAGAAAGTTGTTAGTGCCAAATTTGTTAGGGACAATGTGTGCCTATGGAATGTCCAAGAATTCAAGAAAGTAAGCCTTCAAAGGGGCGGCTAGCATTGGTGTACCCCTGGGACACCAATGGCAACTCCATCCTTATCCGCATCGTTAGCACCTTGTCAGCATTTTTTGTCTTTTTCTGATTTCTGGCCCGATTTTCGTGCAGCTTTTTGGAGGCCTTTCCAAGCTCCGTTTTCTTTGAATTTTATATGCACGAAAAGCTCTGGATAGATCTGTGTTCGTCAAGATATCGTGCTCGGAAGGGAAGTGACGCAAAGCTGAAAAATTGTGGACGTCCTCCCTTGAAAAATTCATATCTTTTAACCTGGAGTTGATATCGTCGAGCCCTTTTGGTGCAAATTAGCTAAGACTTTGTTCTTCAAGATGTTCCTGCTCGTTCATTTCAATTTTTGCCTAATTGGTATAATTTATTGTGTGAAGTCGAGTCAAAAACTACCAATTTTTTGTATAAAAAAAATCAAATAAAATAAAGTGAAGATTTTATTAGGATTTTTTGTATTTTTGTGATATCTCATTCATTTTAACTCTGATTTTGGCCCGTAAACTATCGTTTCGAGGGGGAAAAAAAGTCCTACAAGACAGTCCAAAATTTAACACGATCTAATAGTTGGATCAAAAATTCAATTTTTTGACCATAAGGTTTTAGTCAAATTTTCCGTAAAATGGGTTTTTCAAATGTTGTGACTTTTTTATTCACTGTTCAAACATGATGTATTTATTTTTGCCCTTTTTGGCTTTAAAACTCATGTTTTTGCATATTTTTTGCTTTTTTTTTATTTTTTTGGGTCTTTGTTTTGATGTGTGAATTAGGGCCAGACAAAATACGGTATTGACAGTCTGGGTGGCTTCCAACCTGACAAGAGCCATCGAGGGCTGGGTGGTCGCAGGATGGTTCGGGTTGTCCACATTGACAACCTCAGCATCAGAGGTGTGAGCCTTTATCTCACCCAGGAGTTCCTAAAAACTGGGGATGTCTTCTCCTACCCCAGCCTGCCCTTCCTAGAGGGCCTCTTTGACTGGTGGTTCCTCAAGTAGAGGAACCTTTAACAAATCCCTGAACAAGGAGGTCAAAGGCAGGTGCATGGCATTGAGGGCAGCCACCTATCCCTCCAAGTACCCCACTAGCCTCGCCTCCTTTATAACCTTGGCTACGAAACGCTTGGCATCATCAAAGCCGAGGTCATAGTTGTCTTGTTTGAGCTGCTCCAAATTCCTCTTCATCGCCGCAAGCTCCTCATTCCTAGCCATGATGATGCTCAAAGCCTGAGCTAGCTTGGTGTCAAACTCCTCGACCTTCCCCTTTTAGGACCTTCACCTTATGTTCGGCAGAGTCTCGTGCCCTTTTAGCAATAGCCAACTTCTTTTCGGCTTGAGCCACCATTCGGGTTTTCTCCTGGAAGGTAGACTCTGCCACTTGCTTAAAGGCCTTCTCGCCCTCTGCCTCCTCGTTGGCTTTCTTTAGCCGATCTTCTAGTCGGTGTACCGCCTGTAAGGCCTATAATCTGAGGAAAAGTATGTCAGTACAGAGGCTATGAGGCAATATCTTTATAATCTAAAAAATGGCCAAAGAAAAACACTTACTACTATGGAGTGCCACTTAAGGTTGAGGACAAGGTCCTTGTCGACGACATCCTCCTAGAAGTGCACATCCTCTGGCAACATTAAGGCCTTCCCAAGGCTGTCAGCCACCCGCTCACCATCGCCCTTCCTGTATGTTCGTAAGAATGCAATAGCAGGAAGGGACCCCTCGCCCAGTGTGAAGGAGTGTTGGTAGCCTGAGGGTGGATTGGTGGAGGATAAGGCCCCATCTATCCTAACGGTGGGTGAGGGGTCTATGACGGGAATGGTCAGAGCATCATGCTCCACATTTTGAACTTTGGCTTAGCCCCCTGGGCTAATGACAACCATTTACCTCTTCCAACCATGGGCGGGGGTCATAACTGTTGGAGGAGGAGGTGTTCAACCTACGGGAACTCAGGCCTCTGGGCAGTAGTCAGACAACTAAACGTCCCTCTGTTGGACCATCTCTTCTTCCACTTAAACTTCCTCAGGCTGGCTGACGGGTTTGTGTCGAACTTCTACTTGGAAGACTAAGTCCCCTAAATTGTCGTTGAACGGCTCTGAGGAATCAGCCCTTCTGCTGCGGGGGCCTCTTTACCAAGCCTCATTTTCTAAAATGTCTGGTAGGAACCCCTTCAGTCGAACGTCAATGTAAGACAGCAAGGGTGTTTGGCCCGAAAAGCGATTCTTGGATCCTGAAACCCAATGTAGGAAGGAGTGTAGCTGAGGACTAGGTGAGAAGCTTGGAGCTGACTGTTAGTGTGAATGAACACCTCAAATCATAGGATCCTATTTATGTCCCTAACTTTAACAAAGCTAAGATTCGGCTTCGTATACCTGGAATCTGATGATCAGCCAAGGAAGAATAGTTAGTATTAAAACAATAAAATATAAAAATAAAAAATAAAACAACAACAAAAGTGAATAATATAACAATAAAACATATAAAAAAATAAAAAAACTATCAGGTTACCAACCTGCCTTCCGAGGAGAGGTCGGGCATGTAAGCTCATCGGCGAGCCAATTCCCACTCAACTTTATGAAATCCCCTTAGGAATTCTTGTTAGAGTCTAGGAGGCAGGAGATCAGCCTTATCTGGGGATCCTAGACTTTAAGATAGTAGTTGTTCTTAAAGCTATAGGGATGGCAATGGGGCGGGACGGGGCCGAAGGATGGGGTCTTCATCCCCGTCCCGCATGGTTTTGTCGTGCTCCATACCCGTCCCGCCCCACGTGATGGGGAAAACTTTCTCACCCTATCCCTGCCCTTCGGGGCCCCGCGAAGCCCTACCCCGTCCTGTAAAACTTTACTTTTTGTTAATTTGCCTTACATCTAGTACAATTTTTTTAATGAAACTTATTTCATTAATAAAAATATACTTGAAAGTGCAACTAAATTTATCCCATCAAATCAATTCAATTTTTAGAAAAAATTGAATAATATATCCAAGTGTTTGACAAAAAAAAAAAAAAAACTCATAGTATAACACATAACAAAATAAAGGCAAAAAACCACATTAGGTAAAATAAGATAAGTTAATATTGATATGTTTGTTTAAATAGTAGGGTTTTAGGGTATGAAAAATTTACAATTATAACCCTTCGCAACGCGGGCAGGGCAGGGACGGAAAAGGGCGGGGCGAGGTGGGTCTAAAATGTGTAAACCCATCCCCGCCCCACCCCATGGTACGGGGCAAACCCACACGGGGTAAAGCGAGGAAGGGCGGGTTAATCAGGGCGAGGCAAAATTGCCATCCTTATAAGGTTACCACAGCAACTATAAAGGAAATTTATGTTGTGGTGAGTGAGCCTTAGTTTATATTGCCTATTAAATCAACTAACGCAGCCGACCACCCTATAGAAATTGGGCAAACACTGTTTAAGGCTAAGGCTGTAAAACCTAAGGGTTCCTAATAGCAGGGGATCTAAAAGGAACCTAACCCCAACCTCTGGGACAGCCATCAGGGGAATGAAAATCACCCTCCGTACTTTTTTATCCTTTATATTCCCCTCCGGGTAGTACTCAATGAGTATGTCTCAAGGAATATTGTTCATGGCTTTAAAGGCCTCTGGGGCGGTCTTGGTAATAACTAAGTGGGAGAACCCCATTATGAAAAACTAGGGAATGAAAGAAGTAGGGATTACAAGACTTACAGGGGAGGAGACGTTCTCGAGAAAAGGAGTGCTCTTGGGAAGAGGGAGACTTAGGACTTGGAAGACTCTAATGCAAAGTTTGAGTGAAAAATGAAATGGAGGAAGTAAATCTGAGACCCCCAAGCACTATTTATAGGGGGTGGGTAATTAATGCTTCAGAGGGGTGAAATTACCAACCATTCCTGCCCTTCAATCCATGCGCATCTCAGTAACTAAACAATCAGGAAAACCTAACCGCTGCTTTTAACAACTAGCTTAACGCATGCAAGAAGGGCAAGCTATCAAATCTAACACATTTATTGCCTAACGTTTGGAATCCCCGAAAGGCAGTGGTTACATCAAAGCACGAACCCCCACGAGTCGAAGATATGATCACGATCCCACTCCTATGTTCTGGAAATGGGATCGTGGGGGGCTATTGTGCGGACCAAGAATAACAAGTCGCCCCAAACTGCAAGCCCAATCATATAATAGTCTCAGCTCGTCTCAGTTCACTAGCTGAGCATGGATGGGCCCGGCCGCTCATTCAGATTGAGTACCCTAAGGTACACCATAAACTAAGTATAATGCCTTGGAGGAGTCTATAACGACCCAAGGAAAAGCACTAGCCACATCTATGCTATACCTCAAAAGGACTAGTCACGATTGAGGTTCCTTGTAGTTGTTAATAAAGCTCAGATCTACCCAGTAAATACCCGATGTGGGACTCATCACACACTCACACACATCACACAATTAATCAAATTAGGGCATCACAATCTCCCCCACTTAAATCCCTAACATCCTCATTAGGGCCCACTTTGTGGGGTAGTGTCTCTGAGCCCACACGAGGTTACCGAGCCGACTCTGATACCATATGTAACGACCCAAGGAAAAGTGCTAGCCACATCTGCTCTACATCTCAAAAGGACTAGTCACGATTGAGGTCCCTTGTAGTTGTTAATAAAGGCCAGATCTACCCAATAAATACCCAATGTATGACTCATCACATACTCACACTCATCACACACCCACACACATCACACAATCAATCAAATTGGGGCATCACATACTCCACCCACCAAACAGTAATCGGCGGCAAGCACAAGTTACTAGGAGGTCTTGTCAATGGTTGAAGGTGGGCCGCCTCTGTTCAGAGATATGATACTGAGGAACCCACTGATGTGGGGTATATCCTTTCATCATGACAACCCCACTAAGTGGAGGATATAAATAGAGGAAGAGAGGGAGGATTAGGAGGTTGGAAAATGTTGGGAAGTGAAACACGGAAGTATTAAGGAAAAAAATACAACTTAAGGATTAAGAAATCCTGTTCGAATTTCAAGGTAGGGGCTCGGCTATAAAATCATCATCTTGGCTAAACTAGGATCAAGGGAGTTTAGGGCCAAAAACAACAGTTTAACTCCCTCAGTAATCTTTAGAGCCATTTCTTGGACCTCCCTTTGTAGGATAAGCCCAATCCAAAGTACAAGTAAATTGGACGTCTAGGCCTAAAAGCCCAAGGTTGTTGGGAACTGACCATTACACTGCATTTTCTATCCTCTCACTTTTCTTATCAACCAAACAAATGAAATTTATATTAGTTTTATATCATTTAACTTTTCAATCCTCCCAACCAAACATACATTATGGAAAACTTGAATGTTTTTTATCCTCCTAATTTTCCAACCTTCTTGACCAAACAAAGCCGTAGACACAGACTGGAATGCCTTTTCAATTAGGCTTCTCTGACTCAAGGTTATATTAAAACAAAAACAAATAAATAAACATGTTCAGTTAGTCTCAAATTTTGGGAATTATTATTTCTACCAAGGTCAGAGTACTTTTTTTTGGGATGAGCAAGTTCAGAGGACTTTTCCCCTCCTTTCATCCATATAATTATATAAAGTTAATCACATTAAAGATTCTCTTATGGCTTAATGCCAATTGGACTATAAAAAATTATCCTTATTTTGCTATCAAAAAAGAAGCCAACAAAAACCGGGCTGAAATTAAGAGACTATAATATGACAATAAGATATGAAGGAGTATTGATGTAAACCAACTAACCAAGGTTTAGCTTGTCTTATAGAATTTAAGAGATAATCATGTGATACGATAGCCATCATTTTAATTGTTAGTTTACAACCAACTTCGCAGAAGAAAATAGAAACTCTTTACTATATATAAATATGGAAGCTAGCTACTACTTTAAGAAGATATACATGGGGTCTGTGGGTTTTGCTTTAGATCTATATAAAACCCTCTTCTTTTTTAAGGCCCCATTGTCAATGGTTAACACAATTCTCCCAGGTTCACTAATGTAGAAGGAATTCCTAACACACTCTCCTATTATCTTTTGATTTTGCAACAAGATCTTGTAGGATCCTTCATCGTCTGGAATAAACTCCTCCTTGTATGACACATCCCATCCGACAACAGTTAAATCCCACACCATTGTCACTCCAGCCTGAACACAGTTTAAAAACCAAAGAGGAAAAAGAAATCAATGTCTAGGTCCACAACATTTTTTAAAACCTTTTTCACTACTATCTCTGTTGTGATTGATGCATAATAAATTGGTGTTAGCGATAGACCCAAATGAAAGTGACGTTTGTCCAATCAAAATTGATCATGTTAGCAATTGTGAAATATCTTGTGTTCCTAACATTACTGAAAATAAATTTATCAAAAAGAGTTCAACAACAAAGTAATTTCGAGTTCAAATGGATTTCTTTGGCATATGTGTAAGTGCTAAGACATTGGAATCTTAAGACTGAGTAATTATTTAAGTACCTCTGTGACTGGAAATTCAATATGTGCAGCTGAATTTGCTCTGATTGTATGCTCAGAAGCATTGTCTGCTGACGTGAAGTCATCATCATTCTCCCTCTTGAGACCACCATATTCAACAGGAAGGTTTTCCGGGGCTATGATCCTTATTGGGTTTTAATCATACTAGAATTAAAATTTTGAAAATAGAGAGAAAATAAGATGTAATTGTAGAAATTATAATTAGTACACTCACTTGAGAAGGATTTTTGTAGCTTTTGATGGTCTGGCAAAGACAAACTTTCTTTTAGTCCTCAGATTTATGACCCGTAAAAGCAGCACATGGGATGCATAGTACCACAATGGAACATTTATGACAACCTGTGAAAGCATAACGATAATTCTTGAAATGAATTTTCTAACTGCTAAATCAATTATCATCATAGCTAGTTTAGTTACTTAGACACTTACAATTTTGTGAATGAGCTCAGGATAATAGTCCTGAAGCAGTAACATAAATTTCTTGCTAACAGAATGAAGCTCTTTCATTGCCGGCCCAGGAGAGTTCTTTAAATCTATAATTTGAACTATGGAGTCCACACCTCCATTCTTGAATCTCAGCTTTTTTATAACCTTTTCCATGTTTTGCACCTTCCACCTTAGAAACTTATCACATTTCTCTTCTGACCCAAACACTTTCTTGTACAATTCCTTGTCCTTGAAAAGCCCATAGTTTAGGAAACACAGAGGGTGACCCCCCTTATCTCTACTTATCAAGCAAACCAGATTTTCAAGATCAGAATCCGACTTCTCATCAAGAATTCCCTCGGTCTTATATTCCCTCCTCCATTTCAGTGTCTTCCAGAGCATCCCAAAAGCCTCATGAACCTTGAAATCTTTCGCTTTTAAGAATTTTAAAAGCACAATGTCGGTTCCTTCATGGCCTTTACTTGGCAATAAAGGCACGCCCCAAAGGGTGATATCTCTAAGTTGTTCTCTTGCCCTTTTGATTTTGAAAGGTGAAAGGTTTTTGGGTGGTTTCCCAAGCAGATAACTCCCAAGAATCGCATTTTCAACCCTGCACCGGAATTCCAATAATGCTTTCTTCTTTTTGTGCTTCATTTCAACAGAAGAATAGGTGTTTTCACCTTCTAGTTCACTTTCTTGGTCTATGTTGGTGATTTCACTTTCATTGTCCTCAACCTCATTACCATTGTTGCTTTTCCCATTTTCATTTCCATTTTTACGGTGGCTTGTGTCATTTTCCTCCGCCATTCTTGGTTGATCTAGAGCTCCTCCCTGCTGGTCAGAATTCCGGCCTGACAAGGGACTTGCCGGAAACTGGACCCCGGAGTGGCCCCAATTCAATGGTTGGAGAGGGAGAGATTGCTTTAATTACATGACATTATCCATCATAGAGACCAAGGAAATACAACCTCTCGCAAAAAAAAAAAAAAAAAAAAAAACTGATTAAGATTCTCTACAGTTTATAAGATAAACTCTATCTTGAAGTTCTTACAATGTTACCATTTATTATTAAACGTGTAATATATCATTAATGACTTCAATGGATGTGAAAACTGTACTAGTTAATATTTTCCTTAAAAATCCATGAGACAGTAAAATCTAAACCATTCATATAATTATTAATGATTAGGATTTTAAAAACTATATGATCATGTCACCTTAAGAATTATATACAATCCTAATCGGAAACTTAACCAAATGAAAGCCTATTTTGACTCAGCTAAGATGAGTTTTCTTAATACCAACCACTAGTTGTCAGTTGCCAAATTTAGGATTAGTGTGTTCTGACATTAACCAAACAGTTAGTTTTGTAAGGTTTGACCTTTTAAAGATCTGGCAGATATATCAAATTAGTGGCTGTAAGTGTGTAGAAAATGGATACAGTTTCAAATGCTATTACATTTTCTTTTGAATCCCTATTCGAAATTTACTGCATTGGCCTTAAATTAAGGTAGGCTTTCTAATTTCTAAAATACCTACTATTAGAATGTTCACATCAGTCTTACCAATTTAATATTTCAACAAAAATTTATCTAAACTCAACCAAAACAAGCGTGCATCAGTCTCACTAAATTAACTAAAGTTTTTCAAAATGATAGTCTCATCTCTACATGTAGTGAGTCTATATCCTCGCTACATTAAATTTTAATGTTGATAAAATATTAAGGCTGATGTATGTATATGAAAATAATAGATAGCTAAACTAGTAAAAGTATATTTTTTGGATTAATTTAGCTAAATATTTGAGAAGATTGACATGAATTCTCTTAAAAATTACAATTGAGAATTTTCATATAGAACATTCATTCCTTGGGGAAAAAAAAAATACTAAAAACAACCTATTTAAAAAAAAAAAAAAAAATCATTACTTCTCTCTCTTGGAAAAATCAACTCAGTTCAGCAGTTTCTAAAAAATAAAAACCCTCAATCCAGCAAAGCTTCAATCCTCTCATTAGTTCAAATGACAAGCTTGTGCATTCTCTCCCCCCACCCCCACTTCTCTCTTGAAAAAATTTTGTATGAGGCGGGCTCATGAGACCCATGTCTTACTAACATGTGGGTCTCAAGAGATACTTTCTCCTCTCTCTCTCTAAAATAATCAATTATATTTCTCCTTAATTATTGTAATCTCAATATTTGCATATCAAATAACCTTTTTATTTATGCACATGCAGGTACTGCACCAAATCTTAAAGAGTATTAGAAATAAAGATCTTTTTTTAGCAAATTTTTCTTTTATAGATTTTTCCTTTTAACTTTGTTTCCCTCTCTTTTGGATTTTATAACTGTCTCAGCATTAAAAAAAAATACGGTTCACAAAATAATTTAAAACTAACTATTCACGAGGTATAAATTATCATATTGAAACTTTTCTTTTTATTATTTTATAGTAATTAAATAACTTCAACTACATGAAGAATAAAAAACCAAAAAAAAAAAAAAAGATCAGGTTTTTTGGCAATGAAGTTAGACATGAGTAAAGCTTACGATCGGTGGAATTGAGTATTTTATGCCAGGTAATGGAAAAATGGGTTTTGATGATAAGTGGATCCAAATGATTTTTGGCTGTATTAGTTCAATTTCTTACTCCATCCTTGTAAATGGGGAACCTCAAGGGGATATAAAGCCTACTAGGGGACTTAGACACAGGGACCCTTTGTCTTCATATTTATTTCTTATGGTTTCTAAAGGTCTTAATGGTTTAATCTAGCAATCAGTGACAGTAGGCGACATCAAGGGTTTCTCTCTTTGTCAGAATAGTCCTCAAGTATCTCATTTATTTTTTGTGGATAATACTCTCCTTTTTTGTAAATCTGAGTTAAGAGAGGTTCAGATTATTCAAAATGTTCTAAAATGGTATGAAGTAGCATCAGGTCAAAAAATTAATAATGAAAAGACCAATCTATTCTTTGGGAAATCAGTTTCCTTGATGTCAAAAAATCCCATTAAAAATCTGTTAGGTGATGGAGATTAAGGAGTATGAGCATTATTTGGGTCTTCCTATTGTGGTGGAAAAAAACAGAAGGGCAAGTCTTAATTATTTTAAAGAACGCATTTGGAGTAAGCTTCAAAGGGTAAAAGGAAAAATTGCTATCTCAAGCGGGTAGAGAGGTATTATTGAAAATAGTAGTCCAAGCCATTCCTACCTTTGCTATGAGTACTTTCAAACTCCCTGCAGGCCTTTGTCACGATATTAAAGTAATGATTCATAAATTTTGGTGGGTTCAACAGGGCAATAGAAGGAAGATTCATTTGAAGAAGTGAGAAATTCTCTGTCAACCAAAATCGAAGGGAGGGGTAGGCTTTAGAAAATTGGGAAAGTTCAATGAAGCAATATTAGCAAAACAAGTGTGAAAGTTAATTTATTATGCTGACTCGCTGTTTTACAGGGTTTTCAAAGCTAAATATTTTCCTACTAGTTCAATCTTGGTTCAATCTTTGATGCTAAGGCAAAATCGGGCTCATATGCTTGGAAGAGTATCCTTCATGCTCGAAAATTGATAAATATGGGTGCAAGTTGGAGGATAGGCAATGGGTCCAGCATAAAAAATTTTCAAGATGCTTGGATCCCTGGTAATAATTCTGGTCGAGTGCTATCTCCAGTTTCAATGCTATCTGAAAATTCCACAGTGGACCAATTAATTGATAAGGAATCTAGATGGTGGAATTCAAGTCTTATAGATTCTATTTTCTACCCTTTGAAGCTCAGAAAATTAAGTCCATACCTTTACGTTCCTCATCATAGGAAGATGTTCTGTTTTGGCCACATTCTACAGATGGTTTGTATACAGTTAAGTCAGGGTATAATTTGCTCTGTGAATCGAGTAGCAGAGATGCAGCTTCATCTTCTGACACTACTGACAAAAAATTTCTGGTCACACCTGTGGAAATTAAAAGTTCCGAACAAAGTTAAATCTTTTCTTTGGAGACCTTTTAGTAATTCCATTCCTACCATGCAGAATTTATTGAAGTGAAAGGTGACTCAATCATCTATTTGTAGCTTCTGCAAAGTGAGTGACGAATCCACCATTCACGCTCTTTGGTCTTGTGAAAATCTTCAACCGATCTGGAATTCTTGCTTCTCTTCTCTGCCTTCCGAATTTTCCAGAATTCACTCTTTCTCTGATCTGGTAATGTTAGTTTTTAGCTCACACATCAACTCTGAACTATGACTTGTTGGGCAATTTGGAATAGAAGGAATAAAGTTCGAGTTGGTGAGGTGGTCTGGCCGCTACATCAAATAGCTGGTTTGGCTCGAAAACATCTCCAGGAATTTCACAAGTCTCAGCCTGCCCCAAGGAGGAAGGTGCATCCCTGCAGACCACGATGGAAACCTCCTGATCAGGGTGGTGTAAAGACTAATTTTGATGGGGCCATTTTTTCGAGGATATAAATGCAGCAAGTTTAGGTGTGGTGATTCAAAATGATCGAGGTGAGATCCTAGCAGCTATGGCTGAGAAAGTTCGCATACCAGATTCGATTCTAACTTTGTAAACTTTGGCAGCGAGACGTGCAGTCCAATTTTTTCATGAAGTGGGGCATTTCTAGCTCCATTGTTGAAGGTGATTTTGAGACCTCCATCAATGCGCTTCGTAAAGGACAGTTACTAAATTCTTCCTTTGGCCATATTATTAGAGATATCTTGTTGCCTACTAACTCTCTTGAGTTTTTCTTTCTCTCGCATTTGCAGATGCATTTGCAGATGCATTTGCAAAATTTTCTTCAGTTTTGTTAATTTAAATGAAGTCTGTTCCACTAGATCTTTATAATTGTTATTTTCGAATTTTTCAACTATTGAATAACTAGGCCACTTTGGCCTTCTACTAAAAATATATATATTTAAAATTGAAAAATACTAAGATCTTATTAGACAATGACTTTAAAGATCTGTTTTTCTAAACTACTAAACTCCCACTTCATGTACGTTAAAACTTAATTCAATTTCCAAAATTCAATTTTCACTAAATTTACATGATTAGTGCTAGAACAGGTTAAAAATTAAAAAATTTATAAATTTTAAATTTATAAATAATAAAATAAAATAATAATAAAATGAGAAAGAAAGAAAGATTGTACAATCCCACTTTGTCCAGACAATCTATATTATAGGGGAGAATCGGCGGAGTAGGATCATAAGAAGATTGATGGGACCACACCTATACTACCATCCAAGCCTTTGCGGACTGTTTTAGCTTCACATTACCTTTTTCTTTTCTTTTTTATAATTATGTTGATTGCATTTTAATTATTTAGGTGGTTTTGGTCCCGAAAATACTCTTTAGGCATGTCTTAAAAAAAAGAGCCCTAGATCAAATCATCTTTAAGCGATCAAATGATCTCACTTTATTCTTCAAGCTTAAGCTTCACTAGTCTTCTTTTTCTTCTTACATATATTCCATTTTCATTTTTGCCAACTATAGCAACTTTTTGTAAATGAGTCTGCACTCAAAACTATTAATTCAAATTTATTCTTTTGTGGATTTAAAATAAGAGCAAAACTTAAGTACAGTTCCTTAGGTACAGTCCCTTAGGTTCCCTACTTAAAATTTTGGCACTTGTCCAATTTAACAAACTAAGTAACGGACGTTAAAACTAAAAATATCTTCTTCTCTTCCCATTCCAAACCACCAGTGACCCTTCTCTTCCAAACCCAAAACCCATATTTCCTTCTTCCTCCTGCATGGCTTCTCCTCCAAACCCAAAAGCTTCCTCTTCCAAACCACTCATGACCCTTCTCTTCCAAACCCAAAACCCAAAAAAGAAAAAAAAAATAAAAGAAAAAAAAAAGAATAATATCTCATACCTCTCTCTCTCTCGATGTGTGTCTGTATGTGTATCTGTTTCCTTTCTTCTTTTCTGATCTGTGATTCTTTCTTTTCTGATCTATAATTCTTTCTTTCTCGCTTTCTCTCTCCCTCGATGTGTCACAATTCATGCTCCATTGTTGGTACTGTTTTTCGATTCCCCAATGAAACCATTGCTATTAGACATCTCCAAAACCCCAGAGAGAATTAGATCACCTTTATCAAAAACCTCGAATTTCATACACCAACAATCGAGGTTTATGTTGCAAGCTCCCTCTCTGGAACCCCGATCATCTTGACCAAGACCTTACAGCTTTGTTTTCGAATGAAGTACAATCGAAAGGGTTATGTGTATCTATTTCCTTCTTTTCTGATCTACGATTCTTTCCTGATCTATGATTCCTTCTTCTTTTTTGATCTATGATTTTGTCCTCTCTCTCTCTCTCTCTCTCTCTCTCTCTCTCTCTCTCTCTCTCTCTCTCTCTCGGTGTGTGGAAGTTTCAGGTATAGCTAAAATGAGTCCCTTTTTTGGTTTGAAACCCAGTATATCTAGCTTTTATTTTTTGATCTTTCCTGTTTGGTTATTGAGAAAATGAGGGAGAAGGTCCTTTTTTGGTTTGAAACCCAATAGAAAATAAGGCAATGCCGTGGGTTCTTGCAGTACAAGAAAAAAAAGGAAGAAGGAAAAAAAATTTTAGTTTTAACGCCATTTGTTTAGGATGTTAAATTGAACAGATGTCAAAATTTTAAGTACAGAACCTAAGAAACTGTACCTAAGGTACTGTACCTAAATTTTGCCCCTAAAATAATCACATATCCAAAACAAAAAATTACTTAACCAACAACTTAAAAATAGGGTTAAAATAGTAAATTAACAAAAATAAAGTTAATTATTGCTTTTTTTCCTATCAAAAATACCCCTAAATTAATTAACCAACAACTTAAAAATTGAGTTAAAATAGTAAATTGAAAAAATAAAGTTAGTTATTGCTTTTTTTTACTGTAAAAAATACCCCTACCTAAAACTTAAAAATAGAGTTAAAATAGTAAATTAACAAAAATAATAAATTCCTTCTTCTAAATCAAAATGCATTTTTATTTCTAATAAACTCCTACTTTTACATTGATTTAAATTTTTATTTCTACCTACTAACTCCCTATAAAATAAGATTACTCTTTTATTAGTTTTAAAACTTCTCTAATCTACAAAACTTACCTCACGTATTCTTTTTTTTTTACTTCATCACGATGTATTTGTTTCTTTTGCCCTTCTTTTTTTTCAATTTTTTTTTTTTTAAATTTCATTATACCTTTTAAGTTTTTTTTTTTAATTGGAAAAAGTAAATATTCCAAATTATAATAAATAAAAATTATTAATCTTTATCCAAAAAAATAGAAGAGCATCTGAGCACGCACATGCTCAAAGGTAAGGGTCGTCAATGGGCCGGGTTGGGCTGGCCCGGCCCATTTTTACTTGGCCCAATGGCACAATGGGCTGGGCATAATGGGCTATTAACTAGTTAACGGGCCGGGTCGGGCTGGGCCGAAAGAGAAAACCTCAGCCCATGACCCTGCCCATGGGCAATGCCCATTTTGTCTTTAATGGGCTAGGTTACTAAGTTGAACCTAATGGGCTACCCATGAGATTGTGTTAACATATTATTTTATTATTTTTAGAAATAAATAATCAATTTTTAATAAGGAACTAATCAATCTAGTTTTTTTAAAAGGAAAGAATCAAAGACTTTAATACTTAATTACAATTTTTTTTTATTGTCAAATCTATTTAATTTTTTTTAAATAAGGTTTCAAATAGTTTTTTATTTTTATCTTTAATAAAAAAAATCAAATGGTTAATTCAAACTTACTAGACTACTAGAAAAATATATATTTAGTAAACTAAGTTTAGCACAATTACTTTAAGTATCTTAGTGGTTGGGAGAGTTTTCTTAAGAAATTCTATTACAATATCTCAAGATCAATTCTTCATACACTTCCTATATATTTTTGTTAAAAATTTTAAGTTATTGGACTGGGCAACGGGCTGGGCTACTGGGCTAGCCCACTGGGTGCCCATGGGCATAAAAACTAGCCCATGGCCTAACCCACTGGGCTAGTGGGCTACCCATGGGCCTTAATAACAACGGGTTGGGCCACCCATTAGCCCGATGGGCTGCCGGGTTTTTGGTCGGCCCGTGGGCCATGGGCTATTTGATGACCCTTACTCAAAGGCTAGTATATAGTCAAGTATAATCAAAATCCAATTGTCTTGTATAATAATAGTCTGTCAAACACTTTTAGATCTTCATTTAGATATATTAATATATTATATTAATTGTTGTATAGTATGATTGTTGTAAAATTATAACTGTGAGGGATTTTTTCCCACCGCAAGCTCTTTGTCCACTTTGGGGAGCCAAGCAGTGGCACACTCATGCAAGTGCCAAGCACATATAAAGCATGAGTGGGGCATTCTCTTGCCGATGTAGGACTAAGGTGTCAAGCCTCAAAGGTGAAAATCGCGACCTCCCACGTCGCTTGAGAACAAAACCGTGCGGGCTTGGCTCCCCAAATTGGACAAAGAGCTTGCGGCGGGAAAAAATCCCCCACCAAAAAGGCGATTTCACAAAATTAAACCCCACCCTTATCTTTAAAAAATCAAAACCCGAATCAAAATTTGACATATGTCATGTGACAGAACATAATATCATTCTAAACATACAAATCGGTATCCAAGGCTATCCAAATCCAATAAGAAAATCTACTACAGTTGCTCTCATGAGCAGGACTCAAAGAACCATCATAACCTATACCTTATACTGTGTTAGAATTAACCCGAACCATCATAACCTATTATACTGTGTTAGAATTAACCCTAGGATCATAAAAATAAATAAAAACCAAAAACATTCAGGGGGGGGTGCACACCCTTGGCATTTTCAAAGAGGGAAACAGATTGTTTTTTTGTTAGCAATACCAGATAATACCAAAGAACATAGCATAACTTGCTTGTGATTCTAATTTTAAATCTGCTCTTGCTATTCATTTTGGGTCTGCTATGAGGGCATTTTACGTTTTAAATGAGATGATTTCAAGAATCTTTCTATCAAGATAGAACAAATCAAACCCTGACCCATGTCCAGATAAAATGCATGAAAGCTTGCGACTAGAGATTATCCAGTATGTTTCAAAATAAGAGCAATTTGATTGGCTATTTAAAAAAATTAAAAATTTTAAATTAAAAATTTTAAATAAATAAAAAAAATAAATAAAAAAATAAAAAAATAAAAAAAGGAGAAAGAAAGAAAGATTGTACAATCCCACTTTGTCCAGACAATCTATATTATAGGGGAGAATCGGCGGAGTAGGATCATAAGAAGATTGATGGGACCACACCTATACTACCATCCAAGCCTTTGCGAACTGTTTTAGCTTCACATTACCTTTTTCTTTTCTTTTTTATAATTATGTTGATTGCATTTTAATTATTTAGGTGGTTTTGGTCCCGAAAATACTCTTTAGGCATGTCTTAAAAAAAAAGAGCCCTAGATCAAATCATCTTTAAGCGATCAAATGATCTCACTTTATTCTTCAAGCTTAAGCTTCACTAGTCTTCTTTTTCTTCTTACATATATTCCATTTTCATTTTTGCCAACTATAGCAACTTTTTGTAAATGAGTTTGCACTCAAAACTATTAATTCCAATTTATTCTTTTGTGGATTTAAAATAAGAGCAAAACTTAAGTACAGTTCCTTAGGTACAATCCCTTAAGTTCTCTACTTAAAATTTTGACACTTGTCCAATTTAACAAACTAAGTAACGGACGTTAAAACTACAAATATCTTCTTCTCTTCCCATTCCAAACCACCTGTGACCCTTCTCTTCCAAACCCAAAACCCATATTTCCTTTTTCCTTCTGCAAATGGCTTCTCTTCCAAACCCAAAAGTTTCCTCTTCCAAACCACTCATGACCCTTCTCTTCCAAACCCAAAACCCAAAAAAGAAAAAAAAAAGAATAATATCTCATACCTCTCTCTCTCTCGATGTGTGTCTGTATGTGTATCTGTTTCCTTTCTTCTTTTCTGATCTGTGATTCTTTCTTTTCTGATCTATGATTCTTTCTCTCTCTCTCTCTCTCGATGTGTCACAATTCATGCTCCATTGTTGGTACTGTTTTTCGATTCCCCAGTGAAACCATTGCTATTAGACATCTCCAAAACCCCAGAGAGAATTAGATCACCTTTATCAAAAACCTCGAATTTCATACACCAACAATCGAGGTTTATGTTGCAAGCTCCCTCTCTGGAACCCCGATCATCTTGACCAAGACCTTACAGCTTTGTTTTCGAATGAAGTATAATCGAAAGGGTTATGTGTATCTATTTCCTTCTTTTCTGATCTATGATTCTTTCCTGATCTATGATTCCTTCTTCTCTCTCTCTCTCTCTCTCTCTCTCTCTCTCTCTCTGTGTGTGTGTGTGTGTGTGTGTGTGTCTCTTTCAGCTTTATTAATGTTAGGTGTGGAAGTTTCAAGTATAGCTAAAATGAGTCCCTTTTTTGGTTTGAAACCCAGTACATCTAGCTTTTATTTTTTGATCTTTCCTGTTTGGTTACTGAGAAAATGAGGGAAAATGTCCTTTTTTGGTTTGAAACCCAATAGAAAATAAGGCAATGCCGTGGGTTCTTGCAGTACAAGAAAAAAAAGGAAGAAGGAAAAAAAAAATTAGTTTTGACGCTATTTGTTTAGGATGTTAAATTGAACAGATGTCAAAATTTTAAGTACAGAACCTAAGAAACTGTACCTAAATTTTGCCCTTAAAATAATCACATATTCAAAACAAAAAAATTACTTAACCAACAACTTAAAAATGGGGTTAAAATAGTAAATTAACAAAAATAAAGATAATTATTGCTTTTTTTCCTATCAAAAATACCCCTAAATTAATTAACCAACAACTTAAAAATTGAGTTAAAATAGTAAATTAGAAAAAAAAAGTTAATTATTGCTTTTTTTTACTGTAAAAAATACTCCTATCTACAACTTAAAAATAGAGTTAAAATAGTAAATTAACAAAAATAATAAATTTCTACTTCTACATCAAAATGCATTTTTATTTCTAATAAACTCCTACTTTTACGTTGATTTAAATTTCTATTTCTACCCACTAACTCCCTACAAAATAAGATTACTCTTTTATTAGTTTTAAAACTTCTCTAATCTACAAAACTCACCTCACGTATTCTTTTTTTTTTTTTTTTTTTTTATAAATTTCATTACACCTTTAAGTTTTTTTTTTTAATTGGAAAAAGTAAATATCCCAAATTATAATAAATAAAAATTATTAATCTTTATCCAAAAAAATAGAAGAGCATCTGAACACGCACATGCTCAAAGGCTAGTATATATTATAGTAAGTATAATCAAAATCTTGTCTTGTATAATAATAGTCTGTCAAACACTTTTAGATCTTCATTTAGATATATTAATATATTATATTAATTGTTGTATAGTATGATTGTTGTAAAATTATAACTGTGAGGGATTTTTTCCCACCGCAAGCTCTTTGTCCACTTTGGGGAGCCAAGCAGTGGCACACTCATGCAAGTGCCAAGCACATATAAAGCATGAGTGGGGCATTCTCTTGCCGATGTAGGACTAAGGTGTCAAGCCTCAAAGGTGAAAATCGTGACCTCCCACGTCACTTGAGAACAAAACCGTGCGGGCTTGGCTCCCCAAATTGGACAAAGAGCTTGCGGCAGGAAAAAATCCCCCACCAAAAAGGCGATTTCACAAAATTAAACCCCACCCTTATCTTTAAAAAATCAAAACCCGAATCAAAATTTGACATATGTCATGTGACAGAACATAATATCATTCTAAACATACAAATCGGTATCCAAGGCTATCCAAATCCAATAAGAAAATCTACTACAGTTGCTCTCATGAGCAGGACTCAAAGAACCATCATAACCTATACCTTATACTGTGTTAGAATTAACCCGAACCATCATAACCTATTATACTGTGTTAGAATTAACCCTAGGATCATAAAAATAAATAAAAACCAAAAACATTCAGGGGGGGGTGCACACCCTTGGCATTTTCAAAGAGGGAAACAGATTGTTTTTTTGTTAGCAATACCAGATAATACCAAAGAACATAGCATAACTTGCTTGTGATTCTAATTTTAAATCTGCTCTTGCTATTCATTTTGGGTCTGCTATGAGGGCATTTTACGTTTTAAATGAGATGATTTCAAGAATCTTTCTATCAAGATAGAACAAATCAAACCCTGACCCATGTCCAGCTAAAATGCATGAAAGCTTGCGACTAGAGATTATCCAGTATGTTTCAAAATAAGAGCAATTTGATTGGCTGGTGACATTACCACACACATTGCTGGACAGACATCAATAAAATCAGATAAACCAGTGATCTTTAGATGGCTAAAAAGAACAGAACACCAACTACAATGCAAATTAGTCATATTTACAGAAATTTTAGGAATAAAAGTAACCGAGATATTTACAGAACAAGCAATTCACCAGCTGCAGCTCCAAGTGCTTTCATGATTCGCGGTACTTTGTCAAGTCAAATGTCAAGGTTCTTGAGCAGCTGGGAAAAGTAAGCATAATGGTAATACCGCATATTAAAATGTTGATATTGTGGATCAAAACAACAATGAAGGAAAAAAATATGTATGTGAAGAGGCTACCTTCTCTCGGCATCCCTGAAAACCCCAACCAAAGCCTCAGCCTTGTCATAAAAGCTATCTTTCAATGATATCACAATACTTTGAAATCCATTGCCTCCCTCAGCATCTTGATTACCCCTTGCCCCTTCGCATGATTTTGAACGAATGAATCCAGCAACCTTAGCCACATTTAAGTTATCCAATGCAGCATCAACTTCATCCAATATGAAAAATGGTGAAGGCCTATAACTGAAACCATTCATACAAACAACGTTAAAACCCATCAAATAATGCAACTAGTTTTGTGCAAAAGATACTTTTATGACGAAAGTGCTTTTTATCTGGTATTTATCTAGGCAATGGAACATTGCTAAGAGCATCTAAAAAGCAAAGCAAATAGCAATTAGAGAGAGAGAGTAGGATCTATAAAGGTAGAGAACAACAAAAGGGGCAGAGGCACATAGATGTCTAACATCATATCCACAAAGAAGAGTTAGGAGAATTAGATTTAAGGACGATGTTATATCCCCGACCATGACTCCCTGTATATATTATACAAATTACATTGAATCCAAATCCAAACTGCAATAAACTGCAATGTATTGATTAAAGGAATTTGCAAATTGAATCAGAAATTCCCAATTCCACGACACAAATTACAAATGTATAACATCATTGAGTGCAGGCCATCTCTACATCTTGGAAAGTTCCATTCAAAATACTCTTAAAATATGATCAGTTCGTGAAAGACTGCAAGTTCTAGATGCAAGTTTGCATGGCATGTGCGCATGGGTATCTTGTAGCATGGATGAAAAAATAAAAACTGTTATATTCTTCTAAGGCATACCTGTGGATGGAAAAGAGCAATGCAAGTGCTGCGACAGTCTTCTCCCCACCGGACAGCTGTTCCATATCACGGAAGCGCTTTGTTGGGGGCATAGCAGTGTACTTGATGCCATGTAAGAATGGATCATCTTCATTTTCTAAGTTTAAATACGCTGTCCCACCCAAAGGATGTGTGTTGCTCTTTGTCAATTGTTTGTAAATCTTATCAATATTGTTAGAAATGTGGTTGAAAGCATCCATAAACAATCTGTACCTGCATTCACAGAAACATACTCAGCTTCATCTTTTTGATAGGTAAATACAACTCACACACCCACACAGAATGGAACCTATGAGTATATGACCCCATCCTTAATCTCTTCAGATGGAAACACATGCCAAGTGCTCCAAAGACGGTTGGGCGATATATGCACAACCATGTGCATGGACGATTTGCACGGACAGGCAAATAAGATTTCACATTTTAAATGACTATCAATCATGATATATGGGCACACACTTCAGAGTTGACCTAGGTCTCTCCAGAGTAAATACAGTTTATAAATCCCGCCTAAAATGAGGAACCAATCCCATCTAGTGGGATATATGACTTTACCTAAGAAAGCAATAAAGGCAACCAAAGAAGTTTCAAAAGTTACAACTTCAGGTGATTAAAAGTTAAGTTAAAATAAAACTAGATTCAGGTCTTAAGACAGAGTTAAATGAATAGAACAAATGTTTGGAGCAGAAAGAGTCCACAAAGAAACTTTTTCGTGGCATTGACACTCAAGAAGTACTTTGGGAAGAAAATCACAGAACTTCAGGAAGAAAAAAGAATTGTGCAGAAAGGGATCATTTGTTGGCAGAAGTTGAAAATTTTGCTCCTAATTCTGATGGGCACACAAAAAGAGTCTGAGAAGAAACCTTTTGGTGGCATTGACAGTCAAGCACTCAAGCAGCACTTTGGGAAGAAAATCACAGAACTTCAGGAAGAAAAAAGAATTGTGCAGCAACAAAGGGATTGTTTGTTGGCAGAAGTTGAAAATTTTGCTTCTAATTCTGATGGGCACACAAAAAATGCAAGATATTCTCACTTGAAAACTAAAAGCACTTGAAGCACAGATTTTAGATCTTAAGAAAACACAGGAAAGCCAGGTCCAACTTTTGAAGCAAAAAAAAAAGGGTGGGGGGATCTTAAGACAAAAACCTTAAGAAGCAGTTTAAAAGAGAGGTGGTGAAAAAAGTCACAAGCAGATAAGATGTCTCAAAGAATTTAAAATTTCCACCAATAGGGCATCACAAAAGCAACCGATCTTCCTGGCCACGTGGTTTTTTTTTTATTGATCATTTCATATCAGCCACTATGCATGACAAATATCCGAATTTAAGTAAACTAAACTGGCATGTAAACAAACCAAATAGTTTCATTTTGTAAATACTGCAGCTTTGGGATGGATAATAACTAAAACGTAAAACAAAACTAAAGAGATTAACATCAACCTACTGCTCTATCCATCACACAGGCCTGAGGATCTTTTTAATCTATGGTGTTGTTTGAGGAAACATCTATTTCCAACATTCCAGCTCTCAACCTTAAAGCAAGTAACACTTACCACAATGTCATATTGTATTAGTTTTTAACCTTTATCATAATAGAATGGAGATTACCATGGTAGTGTAGCAATTACTGTACCTCTCCTCCTTAACGGAGTTGAACTTATCAGTTTTGTCCTTCTCTTCTTTTCGGGCTGCTTCAAACTCTTCAGTTACAGCTCTTTCCTTTTCTTTCAGAGCCTCATACTGGTCTAGAGCCCTCAAATTTGGAGCAGTTCTTTCAATTTCTGATATTAGGGCATCCATTTTTTGCTTGAAGTCTGCTTCAAGCTTCTCTCGTTCAGCAGGTCTCTTGTCCTGCAGAAGAGATCTATTTAGCTGACTAAAATCAAAAACTGCGCCTGCTGTTGAGGACTCTGTCTCCATTGGGTCCGATCTGGGAAGGCTTATATGTTCTAATTCACACAAATCTACTATTTCCTGCATCCGCGACTTCAGCTGCTCTATTTGTGTCTCCTGAAATAACAAGGAAACATTTGTTGGGCATTGAAATTCATTAACAAACATGATATGACACTATGACGTAAGAAAAAAAAATACCCAACAAAACTAACTTTAGAAGATATCTGACGGTTAATTTTGGAAATGCTTGTTGTAGCTTTAGAAGTCTGATTTTTCCATTCTTGCATCTCCTTCTCGCACTCCTCCAACTTAGTTTTCCAATCTACAAAAGGATGAACAGAAGAAAATATTACATAAGCTGCCAACAAATTATTAACATCAATAATTTAACCATAAAAATAAAAATAAAAAAAATAAAAAAATAAAAAAAAATTAAGGAATTAGAAACAGATTCACACCCAAGCGCTTAAGTTAAATTATGTCCCAAATTTTAATACAAACAGTGACACAGGCTACACAAGTAACACAACAGAGTTCGTTTCACCTCAATCCCAAACACCATCCCCAAACCCCCAACCTCATCCTCCCACCCAAAAGAATAAACAGAACTATGTCTCAGCACACGAAAACTTCCCTAAGATGAAGACTTCTGTAAGCTCTTAGCTACTAAAATAATTTTTTGATTACTATGTCAGTATTGAGAAGCATGAAGCCCATAAAATTAAAAATAAAAAGCAATAGTGATAGAAAACTAACACCAATTACAATTAATCATATTAACAACTAATATACTACTTATTATAAGAAACCCCGAAAAGAATCCTTCCCCATTTTTGATTTGGTAATAAGAAATTTTATTAGAAAAAGGGTAAACCTAAATTACTCACGGAGAATATAAAGGTTCTCTTCAAAAATTAAAAGATCAAGATACACTAAAATAGAAGAAAAGGGAATTCTAATTAAGACAGGCCTGCAATCATACAAGGATCTAAAAAATAGGGATTTTTTTTAGTGTGCTTCTAGAAAGTTTCAAAGCCAATGAATGCTAAATTTTTCCTTTATGTCCAAATGATCCACATAAGAGACCCTGTAGATTCTTAATGCCAACAACAGGAAATGCATGACAACTGCTAGTGCCAGAAAAGGAAAAACTTAACCATGACCCACATTGCAATTCATTGGTTGGGTCGAGGCACTTCTAAAAGCTACATAGTGAGATCTACACAAATAGACTAAACCCAACAACAACAACAAACCCTTTCTAGACATGATCTAGCACTTTCATGTTTAATACCATCCTTGTTTGATACCAGCCTCATTAATGCCAATGATCTTTAGCTCAAATGGTACTTACTCCCTTCGTAAAAAAACCAAGGTGGAGGGTTAGGTCTTGGGTTCAATATCCACCAAGTGCGTGGGTAACTTACCAATATAATAATAATTTTTTTTTTTTAAATAAATAAAAAGCTCCAAAAATAAAGGGAAAATACTCTGAGTGTCTACCAGTACAACCCCAAAAACCAAGTTCACACTTTAAATATGAAGCAGAAGAGTTTCCAATTTAACCTACCCTTGTGCTAGACAGTCCCATAAATCATGGACTGTATTAGCCTGAATAACTTTTGTCAACAAATACTAATAATAGTTTCTCAAAAAAAAAAAATAATAATAATAAAAATAAAACAAATACTAATAATCAAACACTAATTACAAAATAAACTCCAGCCAATTGACTCACAACATAAAATATATAACAAAAAGAATGTGATATCATGGCATCAGGACTTCAAGGCATGGAAACTTCAAGATTTATTTTATCAACAAATACCTATGGTAACATGTGGAAGCAAAACCATACCTTTTACTTCTCCCTTATATCGAATGATCTCAGCATTAGCTTCCTCTGCAGTTGACTTGGCTTTATCCTCTCCAACCTTAATCTGTACTAAATCAGTTTTTAAAGCACTAATAGAAGATTCTAGCTCCATAATTCGTGACTCCATGTCCCGGTTTTGCTCATACTCCAACCTAATTAAAAAGAAAAGGCACAGGCACATAAAATTTTGAACAAATGCCAAAGCAGCTACAAGTATAGTACATTACAAGCAACTCATGCAATGAAGGAAAAAATTGGAACTTCCATCTGAACAACCATATCTTTATGGAATTACATGTGTGATTGAGTTTTACTTCTCTATCAAATAAAGATATTTTGTCTGTCAAAAAAAGGAAACAACACACACAAAATAGTAGAAAAACAAGATAGGGCATCAAACACTTGAAAGAACCAAAATTTCATAACTCATATTTCCTCTCACCTTCCCTCTTGAGTTGACAACGTTTTTTCTAAAAAAAAAATTTTTTTATTACATATTCTTTCTAAAAGTAAAATAAAACGGATGGGTGAATAACTGGAAAGGTGGAAGCCTGCTTACATCAGTTTTCCACAGTTTCAAGCTCCATTTTACTCTCTAATGGAAGCTATATGAAACATTTTCCAATAAAGATCAAAATAGCTAGCAGCCTAAACTAGTACAGAGTGGCCTTTATAGTTCAAGACCCAACTTCAGAGTCCTCCAAAGCAATGATTCAATTTTTGTTTGGAACCCAGATTATATTTTGGAAGCCATTCTTCTTATTAAAAAAATGGAGGCCTTCCTATTTTCTTTTCTTTTGATAAGTTAAACGAACACCCAGTAGGCCTTGAACCCAAAACACCACCTTGCTCTTACAAATGGAGATGGTGCCATTCGAACTAGAGCTCATTGGCGAAAATTTTTCTATTTTTCATCTTTCCTGACATATTTTGGCACTCCTATAAGCTGGAAGTCATGAAGCAATGTAATTTTATCATTGTGCCATATTTAACCTAAAATCACATGGAATTTCCTCCACTTATAAATAGGAGCTGGAGGAAATACATTTCAATCCCATGCAAGTACATTTGTTATGTAATCAACTATAAAATTAAACTAGCATTTAACCCATGCAATGCATGGATACTTAGACACAATCAAATTCTTTTAGTAGTAGGACAATGAAATTTTCTAGAAATGCAAATTTTTTTTTAGAGTCTTTTAGTAGTAGTAGGACACTAAGAATATACTCTAAACATCACCATGAGCAGAAATTCTCAAAAAATAATAATGATCTACTTTTTTAATTTCAATTTATGCCAAAAGAACCCATTACTGAAAAAATGGAAGACATGAAAAACCTAAACATATCCCAAGAAAAAACAATATTAAATCCACAAACATCAAATCATTGTACCCTCAATTGCATTCAAAGATGGAAGATACTGACGCTCACTATTTTCCAAACCAATTGGGGTTTAAGTGATATCCCTGTGGTAGTGACACCCTTTGAGGTGCCTGATACCTGTGGTTTGATCTCCAACCCCATCCCCCAAAATCTATCAAAAACTATTTTCCAAACCAATTGCAATCCCTGCCCAACAAAAATCTCTCAAATTGGTTCCCTAGATAACCATAAAATATACTGGAAGTCACCACACAGGGAAAGAACATGTTGTGTGCATAAATATTTCCTACTACTAAGAATAATTCCAATTTACAAAAAATGATTCTATAGTATTAGAACTTATCACAGCCATAAAAGCACAAACTCAAAGCCTAGAAACTAAGAGATTCTCAATAGAACTATATGCCTAGCATTAGAAAGGATCATCTATTGCAAAATAACATCATAAACTACCACCTAATCAAGATTGGTAATAATTAGATTAATGGGCATTCCTATTTTTATAGAATTTAATGGAAATGTCTGCCACACTTCTCAATCTGTCCAGAATTTTGCACTGTTTATTGTTCTAACTTGATGCCTTGGTTGCTGCCTACATTAGGATCTGAAACCTTCACTTCATTACCGTGATATGCATTGTTTAGATGATTCATTACTAAGAAGTTTTCAATTTTTCATTAGTTTCACTCTCCAGCTTAAAGTCATTCCACATTCACAGTTCTTAAGACCTCATCTTTGTGTCATTTTCAACTTCCATATTTACTTCCAAAATCTGAAATTTCATCCCCAAGCCTAAATCTCTAAAATTGCCATCATAAATTTACTTCTGGTGTCAATACAAATAAAGATAGGATTCAAAATAAGGGAAGATGCTTAAAGATAGGAGTGACCCATATAGACAAAAAGATGAAGGAAAGTCTTTTGATATGGTTTGTTCATGTTCAAGGGAGAGTGATTAATAAACCAGAAGAAATGGTGATTTGATTCAAAGTGAGGGAATGAATAAAGGTAGAAGAATACTAATAAAAAAAAATAAAAGGTAGAAGAATTAAAAAGGACATGTCAATTAGGGAAGTAACAAAGACAATGACTTTTGATAAAATAGAATTGAGAAAAAGAAAACATTAGGTCAACCCTGACTAATCTTATTAAGGATTCACAGCCAACACAAAAAATTTGGGACTAAGGCTTCATCTTTGTTGTTGTTGCCATTGAGTCAATAACTAATCTGGGTGTTTTTTACTGTCAAACAACACTTGCCACTTCCAGCAGATAATAAAGAAGATTTCACTAACATATATAATCATAATATTGATGATAATGGTAGGCAACTGACACCTACTCCAAATGTCACTCAAAGGAAAAGCAGCATGTTTGGTACGTAATACCTCGCAAGGATGCTTTACCACGTGTTACAAGTGACGAATCCAGGAAATCTCATTTGCTTAGATCCTCACACGTAAACTTAACTAGTTTGCAACAAAAATTGAAGATTCATCCCCACAGATAATATTCATGGCACTGGCAAAAGAACTTAGAGTTATAACAAATAACCACTTCTAAAAGCTTTAGCAATAAGGGCCACGGATAAACAAAAACACAAATGTCATGTAAGTTTCATGTCGACAGACTTTTCAAGTTCAGTACATACATTCAGCGAAGCATAAACTCAGCAGGGCATGCATGAATGGAAACACTTTTTTCAAATTAATAAATTTTATTAATAAAAAACAAATGCACCAAGTACAAGGATGTATGCTTAGTTACACCACAATTAAGTGCTATAGCTATGAATGGAAACATACAGAAAGCAAACATTTAGAATATACCTGTATATACATGTATCCATACATATGTATATACAAACACAGATTCCAGCATGACAATGCCCATGCATACATGTATATACAAACACAGATGCCTGCATGAAGACATCCATGCATAATCTACACCAATCGTCTTCTTATAAAATTTAAAATGGTATTCCCAATTAATAAGTCAGACAAATTGACAGAGGAAAAAAGCGTACTGGTATTTCAACTTCGACAGCTGGCTACTCAAGCTAAGCCTTTCTTCAGCCATATCTTGCGCAGCCTTTAGTTGGTTTTCTTCATATTCACGAATGTTTGCCACCCCAACAGATTTACTAAATTCTTTGTAGATACGATCAACAATTTCATTGATCTTCTTCTCCCGCCTATTAATTTCAATTCTCCTTCTGTCAACATCATTATTTAACTGCATGCAAAAAATTAATAAAAATCATTGGAATCAATTGTGTAAAGAGCTAAACAGCAATAAAATAAATGAAGGACAATCATTGTCATAATATTACTTTCTGCAGTTCAGGGTTTATGCGATTGATTTCTTGTTCAATATTTTTCTTCTCCTGCCGCAAATTTTCAAGTTTGTCCTCAATGCTTCGCTGCAAATAAAATAAAATAAAATAATAAAAAATTTAGATAATCAATTATAACACAAGGTGCTTCAATAGCAGAAGCAAAACCGAGAGTTACCAACATAAAATGAGTAGCATAATAGTATCTACATGACCAAACTGTTTTTCCACCAATGTTATTTGTTAAGCCACAGCCCATGGTGAATATTCCAACAGCCTTAACCCCACATCTGATGCAAGGAGCAAAGAAATTTTATTTTATATTAGTTTTATTTACCTTTAGAAGTCATTTGTATTTATTTTTGCTTCATTGGGTTTGGTTTTATGTCTTTTTAGCTAATGAGGTTATTGGTATTTTATTTAATTTCCTATAGTTAAGGTTATTTTTGAAACTCAATAATTGGCTTTAGCCCAAGTCAATTAAGATTAAGGCTTATAGTCCTAATAATAAAATTTAATCAAGTTTTTTTCCTTCCTTAGCTTTGTAATGATTTTTAGGTTTTGTTCATTTTCTTGCTTGGAGCTATTCCAAGCAAACCTCGGTACTGATTCCTATGCTTATTTTTTATCTGTTCTTATTGATTCTCAATAGATTTGATATCTTAATATCATTTGATGACCTCTAACATCATGCAAATAGTTCCCTTTTCATAAGTAAATTAACATCTCATTCTACCCCTAATCATCTAGCTATTTGAGAAGTAAACTGCTCAAAAATTAGTGTGCTAAAAAATCTAACTTGCCTAAATGCTGCCCCATGAATATTCCCTAATACTGCAATAGCAATTCTATAATTCATCCATCCTCTTAAATGCTCATAGGCAATCCACTATCAATATCACCCTCCTTAAGGGAATGCACCCAAGATAATTTATAAACATGTTATATCCTACAAGCAATGCGGAACACCTTCTACATCCTAAATTCACTACAAGCCTCTTTATTTGTGAAGAATTTCAACTCTCAAACTTGTTGGAATATATGGATCTTTTAAATTTTAGAGGCTGGATTTTCTTTTTAGGTGTTTCTCTAGCATACTTCCCATGTACACTTGAATGTTAGCCTACCCAAGAAAAAATTAGATACCATCCTGCATAATTATTTTGAAACAAATAGTTCTTTTGAATTAAAACAATAATTTTTGGCATCATACTACAAAATTTGATAAAGCCAAGAGAGGTGATACTGCTTGCTTGCTTGGACAATTTCCACAACTTTTTTGAAACAATTACACAATCAGTCATTTGAAACTTGCCCTAAGCAGAACCCTAAGAGTCATTTGAAACTCACTCTAAGCAGAAACCTAAGAGTCCGTTTGGTTGGGGAGATTTTGGCAAGATGGGATTGAAACTAGAAGAGAAAATGATTTCGGGGTGTTTTTGGTTGGAGGGGGATTTTTTATTTTCTGTGGGGTAAGGGGGGTTGTTTCTTCCCAGGCCCACATTTTTCAGAGGTTTATTTTTTCTCCAATTGTGGGCTAACACGGAAAAATACCCATCTACCCCTCTCCCCACGTTTCTTTTTTTTTTTTCCCCTTTTTTTTTCTTTTTCAAGCTCAAGCGTTAGGGTTTTTTGTGTAAACATGAGGATATTTTTTCTTATAAACTTTTTTTTTAATGTAATAAGGGGGCATGAGAGTAAATTTATACAAACACCATTTTCTATCCACTCATTTTTCTGTTCAACAAAACAAAAGAGTTTTCCACCCTCACTTTTCAATCCCCACCATTTTCTATCCCTCACTTTTCCATCCCCTAACTAAACGAAGCCTAAACCTCAATCAAATTAAAGCACTACAATTTTTTTTTTTTTAAGTACACAATAGAGGTAGCGACGGTTAGAGGGTAGCAGATGAGAACAATAAATACATGACAATGGGGATGGATGCACAAGTCAAATACCAGTTGACACCCCATTATAAATCTAAAAGGATGAAAAATCAGCAATACAATTTAAGTATACAAAACTAAATTGGTATCTAGGAAGAAAAATATATAAATCATAAATTAATCACTGAAAGCACCTTCTCAATTTCCGCATACTGAATCTTCTTTTCGAGTCCACTAATTTTCCCAGATGCTTCTGACTCTTTTACCTGCATCTCTCTAATTGATCCAAGCTCTTCCAACTCCAACTCCAACCGTTCCTTCCTTTTCTGCCATTCTACAGAAAAGCAACAGCAATGCTACAGCCAAAAGACTTGAAACCAATGCAAAATGAAACCAACTTTTGACCTTTTTATCATCCCGTGGTTTGACTTAAAATCAAAACAAAAGAAATAAACCTTCAATCTTTTTATCATCCCATTGTTTTGACCTTGCTTCCATTCCACCACTTGTACCACCAGTCATGGTGCCAGATTTTGTGAGCAGAATTCCATCAACAGTTACAACTGATTCAAGTACAAATAAATATTTTAATCCAAAACAATTTGATGATTAGGAACAGGTAAAGAAGGGAAAAGATTAGTGATAATTACCTTTAAACCTCTCACCAGTCCAGCTTAGTACCTTAGCCTCAGAAAGTTCATCACAAACAAGAGTATTTCCAACAGCAAAAAGAATTGCCTTCTCCAAGACAGGATCAAACGTGTTGCAGTTAAGTTTACAATGAATTTTTAATATTGATTTACTAACATATATTTCAAGATGAAATAAACGACAAGATAGAGGCAACATACATAAGATAAAAAAACCCGGAGTGATTATCATGAGTTAGAGAAGCAAAGAATCATTAGATAAATTGCAATGAGAAGTATCTTAACCACCAAATTAGGATCAGTCTGTTATATATAAATCACCAGAAAATGTATGCCAATAGGCAGTGCAGCACACATTGAAATTTCACTATCAGAATGTGTAGGTAAAGAGACAAGCTTTAGCAAAGGATATTGGATTACATCAAAGACCAGCTTTGCAGTACCACCTAAGGCCCGCAATCTCTCAATGATTGGCTTCACACGAATTGACTGAAGAGGTATAAATGTCTGAGGAGGAAGCCTTTGATCTTTCAAATACTGCATAGAAGCAAGACAAATAACTAGTAATCTTAATCAATTCAATTAAATCTATAATAGTAAGTCAAGAAATCAATAAAAGAATTATTTTATAAAATCTAGTGCATTCAAACTATTATTGTACTAAGCACACTTTTGAATTCCTGAAAAAGAAAAGGCAAATTATAAAAGTATGTCATTATAAGGCCAAGGCCTGAAAACAATAAATAAATAAAACAAGGGAAGCAACAACTTTGAGGCCAACAGACCCCACAAACTAAAACCGAAGCTGAGTATACAAGCCCTTCACCTAACAAAATTTGCACCCCACATTGGAAAATAGGTTTAAAAAAAATTTGGCATCATCATATTGAGGGAGGGGAATAAAAAGGTACAGGTTCACAGTAGACCCAAGTGGTTAAATAGATATTATATCTTGACTACCTTTACTATGTTTCACTCCAAATACATAAATCCAGCAAAGTATGATATTGATGTTTTCATGTCACTAATTCAACAAATGCCCCAGAAAAAAAAAAAAAAAAAAAAAGAAAACAAAAAACAAAAAAAAAAAACAAACAAACACAAACCAGCAAGCTAGAAAATCATGTTTAGTACCTTAATGCATTCTTTTCCTGTATTTTCATCCTCAACTACTACTGCATCCATAAATCTACCCATAGCAACAGTAACAGCAAGATTATATTTTTTTTGTGTTGGCCTACAAAGATCTGTCATGCGACCATGGACTCCTTGAAACAGGCGTTTGAGAGTCTCAACTGCTTGAGACAACCGGGCATCCCTCTCATTTTCATATCTATCAGCCCTTATATCACGTAGCTGGTCTTCTGTTTCATTAAGTAGCTTCCTCAAATTTTCATATCTAGATCTGTAAGCAGAGGGGGAAAGGGTACAATTGCATAATGTTCAAAGTAGAAAAACGTCAGTAGAAAACATCCAAACTAAAGAAAACACAGGAGCAGATGGCAAAAAAAAAAAAAAAGCCTGCCAGAGCCTAAGCAGGAAAGCACTCTGACCTTAGCAAAAGCATCAGTGAAAAAAGTAAACCAACATGCTGCATACCTGTCAGTTCGATGCTTCTCTTGCATTGCACGCAGTTGATTCTTCTGATCTTCAAGTTCAGCCTTATGTTTTGCAGATGTATCAGAAATTCTTTTCAGTCTTGTTCGCATCTGTTCATGCTGCGAATCCAGCTCACGTTCTCGATTTTGTAGCTGTTGAAGATTTTCTTCCAGATTCTTTTGAGCTTCAATATCAGCATGCTGTTGTCTATCCATAACTTCTTTCTCATCTCTTAGCCTTCCAGTTTTCGTCCCGGCATCTTCCTTACTGCAATATCAGTAATACAATAAAATTTATAAAGCCTCTTCAAGAACAGAAAGTTCATATTTAAAATATCCTGTCATGAAGAGGAATGTAGTAAAAAAATAATGGGGGGTATGGTAAGACAATGGCAGCTTCCATGAAAAGAGCCCAAAAGAGGACAAAAATTTACAACCACCACCACAGTTGAATTTATCAAACTATTATATGCTAATACCAACTAACAAGATATTTGTATTTAACAGACGTACCATAGCACAACACACACCAGGTTTGACTGCCATCAACAAGCAAAACACGCAAAATACCCACACAAAAATTTTAAATATATATACATATATATGTTCAATATAGAGAAGCCCATCCGCAAATAATCAGCCTGACTATTCAAAACTATGCACAAGGCTAGAAAATGCCATTGCACAAGTCAATCTAGCCAATAAGAAAATTTGCTCCGGAAAGCCCCTAAATTTGTCAAAGGATATTTTGTTGGGAATGAAACCATACCATGTGCCCAAAACAATTCCTCGAACCAAATTATAAGCCCCAAGCCCTTAATATGCACACAAACATTTTTATTATAAGTAATAAAAATATATTTAAAAAATATGAAGGGTGTCACCTAAGTATACAGGAAGTATGCATCATGGAAAAAAAAACAAGTTAAGTGCATAAAGTACAAAATTCCATGAAACCATGAACTTAAAAAAAGAACGAAAACCTAACACTACAACCCAGTCCAAAAGGGTCTTAAAAAAGAAGAGTTTAAGATTTGAAACTGATTTCTCTAAATCCTCAAAATGCCGGTTATTCCTCTCCCGCCAAGTGCACCACATCAAACAATGGGGGACAACCATCCAAATAGCACCATTCTAATGCCGCCCAAACTTTCCTTGCCGACAAGCCAACAGCTACACCACCGTCTTCGGCAAAACCCAATGAAAGCCAAACAAAGTAAACACCATAGACCATAAATCAGAAGCAAGGGGGCAATGCATAAGGAGGTAGTCTACTGATTCCCCATTTCTTTTACACATATAACACCAATCCAAGATCAAAATCTTCGGTTTCCTAAGATTATCAATGGTCAAAATATTCCCCAAAAGCTGTAGTCCAAACAGAAAAAGTTAACTCTAGAAGGGACCTAAGACTTCCAAACAATCTTCCAAGGGAAAGACTGATCTATACTTTTTGTTAGAACCTGGTAATAAGAACAAACTGCAAAACCTCTTCCCATAGCAGATTTCCAACACATCTTATCGTCCCCAACTCCTCTCAAAGAAACTCCATAAATTCTATCCATGAAATTGTAAAACGATTCCAATTCCCAATCTTGATTGTCTCTTACAAAATTTAAATCCCAGAAAAGAACACCATTTAGGAACTTCATCAAATCAGCCACAAAGTCCTCCTTATTTCAACTTATAGCAACTAGTTCGCTCAATCTCAAAGAGGTGTCCCCACCCCAAATGTCCTGCCAGAATCTAATAGTAAACTCAGCCCCAACCTCAAACTGGATGTGAGAAACAAAAAGAAGGCCAACCACGGCTAATAGACTTCCACAAACTCACTCCATGAGGGCCAGTAACAGGAAGAGAGCACCTACCTCCCCCTTTACAACCATACTTTATCCCTATCACTCTCCTCCACAAGGCTGGTAGCTCATTCCCAAATCTCCATAACCATTTTTCAAACAACACTTTATTAAAACTTCTCAAACTTCTAATAGCTAAGCCCCCAAAATGAGACGAGCACAAACCGTAGCCCATTTCACCAGGTGAGTTTTTTTAATATCCCCTATATAGAGAAAATTTCATTGAAGTTGTTCAATACGATTTGCATTGCAACCTCCACCGGAATATTAAAAAGAGAGAAAATAAGTTGGAAGATTAGACAAAGTACTCTTAATAAGAGTACCTTTACCCCCTTTTGAGAGATACAACTTTTTCCATCCCGCTTATCTCCTCTCCATCTTCTCAATAATTGGATTCCAAATAGAACTATCTCTGACATTTGCACCCAGCGAAAGACCTAAATACGTCATTGGGAAGGAGCCTTGCTTGCACCCTAGCACATCCACCATATCTGCTATATTGGGAACCACACCCGCAAGGACTATTTCAAATATTTCCCATATTAATTTTCAACCTAGAAAAAACTTCAAACCAAAACAGCACTAGTCAGAGAAACAAAATCTGACCAAGATAAACATCACATAAGACCAAGGTATCATCAACAAAGAGAAGATAGGTGTGCAAAGAGTTACCCGTGGGACCCATCCTAACACCAGACATGGGACTTTCCCTCACAGCCTTTTCAAACATTTTACTAAAAGCATCCATAACAATGACAAACACACAAGACCATCCCTCAAAGCTTTATCCAACATTTTACTAAAAGCATCCATAACAATGACAAACAATAAAGGGGATAGTGGATCACCTTGTCCTATACTAGGGGTGTCCAACCCACCTACCCACCCGCCACCCAACCCGATCGTACCCGACCCGCCGCCCGATCTGACTGCTCCGGCAGTTGGAAGTAGGTCCTAACCTTCAAAAACTTGACACCAACAGGTCCATTGCGGGTCTCATACTCCAAAACCCGTGAAACCCAACCCGACTAAAAAACATCAAGTCCGATGATTTTTAAGCTTTCTGGCGACTTTTCCAGCCAAATGCGATAGATTTCAATGACTAAAACAACTAGATCCGGCGAAGATACACAAAATCCGACTAGTTCTCCACACGATTTGGTGGAAATCTCTTCTAATCCGATGAGATCTCCACCAGATCTGGCTATATCTCACCAGATCTTGGACGGATCTAGCGAGATCTCACAGGATCCAAAGAAATTTCGCCAATTTTCAGCGATTTTCAATGGTTTTCGGCAATTTTCGGCTTCACCCAAAACCAACCACCACCCGATAGTCACCTGACCTGCCCAACCCAATAGTTTTACAAGTCAACTACGGGTCTAAAAACTCCCCACCCGATCTAATCTGATTGGGTCGGTTGTGGGCTGGGCACAAACCCAACCCATGGACAGTCCTATCTTATACCTTTAGAGCTTTCAAAGAAACCACGCAGAGTTACATTAATAAGAATGAAGAATTTAACAATAGAGATGCCCCCCCCCCCAAAAAAAAAAAAAAAAACCTTTTCCAATTTTCAGGAAAACCACAACGATCCAACATATAAATGACAAAACCCCAGTTCACATGATCATATGCCTTCTCTACATCCAGCTTTCACAGCACCCCGGGAACTCCTGATTTCAGCCTACTATCCAGGCATTCATTGGCAATAAGAACGGAATCTAAGATCTGTCTTTCTTTAACAAAAGCATGTTGAGATTCATAGACAATATCCCCAAGCACCATTTTCAACCTATTAGATAAAACTTTAGCAATAATTTTGTACACACCCCCAACTAACTACTAGGCCTAAAATCCCTTACCTCCACTGCATCAGATTTTTTAGGAATTAAGAAGATGAAAGTAGCATTCAAACTTTTCTCAAACTGAACATTATCAAAAAAAAATATTGAACAACCTCCAAAAGATCAGTTTTGATAATGGCCCAACAAGTTTGAAAAAACACTATAGGGAAGCCATTAGGTCCAGGAGCTTTATCTCCATTAAAATCCATGGCCACCCCAAAAATCTCGGCTTCCTCGAAAGGTCGTTCCAACCAGCCAGCCTTATCCTCAAAATCCTAGAAAAATTCAGCGCTTCCAAATGAGGATGAATGAGCTTATCTTTCGAGCAAAGACTCTTACAAAATCGAACAATACCCTCTTCAGTAACACTAATCTGATGTTATGATTCCATCAATATTTAAACTGCCAATATTGTTATTTTCTTCTATTAGAATTAGCCATCTAGTGAAAGAATTTCGTATTGCTGTCCCCCTCCCTTAACCATAGCACCCACGATTTTTGTCTCCAGCTAATTTCCTCCAACAATGCAGTCTCCTCAATTTCCAAGTGAATTCTCTCTTTTTCACGCTTCTCATCAACAGTAAGAGACACCCTCTCCTCTTTAGAATCCAGGGCATTCAAATCATCCATAATTTTATTCTCTTAATGGCCACATTTCCAAACTTCGTTTCATTCCCTTTTTAAAATCTCCCTTTAAAGCTTTCAACTTCATGGTTAAACTGTAACTTGGAGTTCCATAGAAATTATAAGAGTCCCACCAAATTTTCACCTTCTCCAAAAAATCATCCACCTGAAGCCACATGTTCTCAAAACGAAAAGGCCTTCATCCCTTACAAATATCACCGCCCTCCAAAGAAATCAGGAAGTGGTTTGATAAAACTCTAACCAGCCATTTTTTATGAATGTTTGGATAATGCTCCTCCCACTCTGAAGAAAAGAGAAAACGATCTATCCTAGAGCCAGACAAAAAGTTTAACCAAGTGTAACTACCCCCTCCAAAGCGATATTCATTAACCCATTAATAGAGATGAAATCTAAGAAATTATACATAACGTGAGTGAAGTTTTCCACCCCCAAACATTCAGAAGGAAAGAGAATAGCATTGAAATCACCACCCACACACCATGGCAAGTTCCACCAACTATATAGACCCGCCAACTCCTCCCACATCAGCCTTTTCTCTAAGTTTCAAACATGCACGATTAAAGTAAAAAAGACAACAAAGGACTTGCCTCTTTTAGAAGGAATCGATAGACCTCACAAAAATAAATATATATATATATATATTTAATATAAGGAAGTGGTGTCCCAACCTTTGGCCAAACTATCCCACATCTTCCCCATGAGACACTCCGAAAACCTCATGGACCAATAGTGTGGTAGATAAAACCTAGGACCTCTGGTTTTAAGTCACAACCCAAACCCCAAACCATTAAGCCCACAACCTGGGTACATCACAAAATTGATAACCAAAATGATGACATGGACACACTAGGAGATGCCAACTAGTTGAGATACAAGGCTCTTGGCACCAAGCAAAATAACTTTCATTGCAAGTACCCAAGCTAAATACTTTAAACCATTCAACTTTTGTCTTAGGTATTCAATTTAGGCATATCATAATCTTTAATTAGTGATTTTTGTCCTGAATCATGAAAACAGATTTTTTTTCAATCATATAGAACTCAAGCAACTCAAACTATAACAATAAGCCAAGCCAACAAACCTACACATAGTAGACCTTAGCAAAAGCATCAGTGAAAAAAATAAACCAAAATGCTGCATACCTGTCAATTCGATGCTTCTCTTGCATTTCACGCAGTTGATTCTTCAGATATTTATCTTTTGCAGATGTATCAGAAACTATTTTCAGTCTTGTTCGCATCTGTTCATGCTGCAAATCCAGCTCATGTTCTCGATTTTTTAGCTGTTGAAGATTTTCTTCCAGATTTTTTTGAGCTACAATATCAGCATGCTGTTGTCTATCCAGAACTTCTTTCTCATCTCTTTCCTTTCTAGTTTTCATCCTAGCATCTTCCTTACTGCAATATTAGGATTCCAATAAAATTTAAAAAGTCTCTTCAAGAATAGAACCCCTAAAAAACACGAACTCAAATCCTCAACTAATGAACAAACCAATCTAATCCAGCCCATTCTAAAGCCTATTCGGCACCTATAGAGAGAGGCGCTGTTGCTAAAGGCCGCCAGAGAGCACTAGAAAGCAGATTTGAAAACCAATGCCGCAATATGAAAAGATTTTTTTTTTTAAACATTTGAAATATCAAAAAATTAAATGATAACTTCAAAAAAAAAAAGGAAAAATCACCATTAACATAAGGGGAGGCCAAAGATTCAGATTATGCAGCCACCAAGTTTTGAAGACCATGCATATGATGGCATCATCATTCAGATGCTGATGTCGGCCAAATATATATATATATATATATAGAGAGAGAGAGAGAGAGAGAGAGAGAGAGTAAGAAAAAAAGGTTTAGGGCTTAATTAATCAATCCCTTACCTTAGCACATATTTATATATATTAGGGTCATATGACAATGATACAAAAATACATTACGCTAATAGAAAATAACAAGAGTAACTATAACAATATATACCATAAATACATGTTAACTACGTCCATGCACAATGTAAAGCATGTTCCTCATACAGGCAAAAAATGTTTCAGTGCCTGGAATATGGATACTATTTGAGTTTCTTCAGCCTGAGAATATGTTGAATAAATCTTTTAAGATATACTTCTAAAAAAAAAAACACTTTTCTAAGATATAAATGAATCAAAAAATCTTTTATTAAAAGAAAATGTACTTTCAAATTCACTTGATTAATTTCCCAACTTAAAAAATAACTCTATATCTTCTCAAAAACAAATAAATAAAAAAATAACTCTATAACATATCAAAAATTCGATGAAGAAAAGGGTAGCTAGGAAAATAATGCAATCCTTCGCTAATATTAAGGGAAAAAAAAAAAACATTTTTTTGGCAATTACACACAAACCGAGTGGGTCTTAAACCCACAACCACACCCACCACCATGCTCTTACAAGGGGAGAAAAATTCCATTTGAGCTAAAGCTCGAGTTCTCCCATAGATTATAATCCAGCTACCATTCAAGTAAAGAAACAAGCATTACCATCACAACAAACACATATTATCCGCAATATGAGTTTCTTTTATAAGTAACATTATCCATAATATGATAAAAGTTGGAAGCAAAGAATACTTACATTCGGAAATATTCCCTTAATTCGTTGTTATCTAACTTTAGTTTTTCCCCACCATCACAACCTTTTACTTGTAAATCTTCTAGTTTTGCAGTAAGTTCCTGTATGCCATTCTTCAGTTCTTTTATATCATGATCATGTTTCCTTTTTTCTTTTCTTTTTCCATCAAGCTCCTTCTGGAGTTTCCCCATTTTTGAATTTATGTGAGACATTTCTTCCTTCAATTTTAGAAGCCCAGGTTGCTGCAGATAGGAAAAGGACAGAACAAATTATCATAAATATTGAAAACCAAACTCCACGTAATTTACCAAAGGATAGCACATCACTAATCAGGCCATATATCAGAGATTGCACTAAATGCTCATTGGACATATGTTGCACATATACGCCACAGCATCAATAAAAACCCAAAGCAATGATATTAAAGACTTAGGCAATATTAACCAAACTATGCTTCATTATGTTCAACAAAGACCTACAAAGAAGGTATCCAATACAACAACTTCAACCTCTGCTCTCATCCATCAAATCTCCAATGAATCAGTGATGTGACAGAAGTGGCATTTCATTTCACAAATTTCATTATCATATTTCACAAACAAAAGTTACAATGTTGACAACAAAGTTCAACCACCAATATGTATTTCTACTTCCTGACTACAAACCATCCAACATACCAGGAAGATAAGAGCCAAAATTCACCTAAAGCATAACAGCAAACAATGTATTTGTTGGAAATTATAATTCACTTTCCATGTCATCAAAGAAAAAATCAAGATATTGATTGCCAAACAAAATTATGGGATCGATTACTAAATTAAGGGATTAATTTTAATGGGATTGAATTATTGAAATAATCAATGTGTAATTCAAATTCTAATTATCATTGACTTTTGTGTCAAATCCCCATTAGAGATATGGGTTTTATTGTAATGTATTACCAAGAAAAGTGAATGACAAAAATCAGCCCGCTGGGATCTTGTTCCATGGATGTAGACCACAAGTCTGAACCACGTAGACTCTTGTGTCCTCTCTCTTATCTTTTCTCTATCTTTTTTTTTTTTTTTTTTTATAGGTAATCAAAGTTTTATTAAGAAAAAGAGTACATTGTGTTTATGATAGTAAACCCACTGCACTTGAATCAAATACAAGCAAACAAATCACAGAGATGAGTTAACTGAAATTAAGAAATCAGATAAGGAACAACTACACCTAAGCTATGTAAATAGACATTCTTATTACAATGTGCAAACACCTTGAACCCCCACCCCAAAATAAAAAAGAAAAGAAATGCCAGACAACATTGAGAAACTCACATTCTTGTCAAGTTTATTACTTCTCTCAGCAATCTTCTTTTCCAAGCGTGTAATCTCTTTGGAATATTTGGATTCTTCTTTCTTCTTTTTACCTGCTTCATGTTCAAACTTCTCTAGATCTTTTATAACATCTTCACGGCTTTTCATTTCGGCTTCAAGCTCCTTGGTTGTCTTTGCAATGTCATTTTCTATGTTGAGCAATTGCCATAAGAAGTGCTCTTTCTTCAAAGATTTCTGTGGGGAGTAAAAAGGATAATGAACTAATCCTCCACATAAAACCATATAATAGATTCTAAGTTGGAAGATTCATTGAAGATTGAGCAAAACAATACATTACATAAAACACAATCTTTGAGCCACATGTTGAGGCTGAAGTCACATTTGATAAAAGCCTATTTAGCTATGACTACAATATGTGTGTGTGTCTATGAAGGCATTCTTCACCAACTACTATATTGGCCGTGCATGTGTGTGTGTGTGTGCATATAGGGGAGAGAGAGAAAGTTTATTCACATTGCATATACAAATATTAAAATTTTACAGTAATATACCATTTTGGTCCCTAAACTTTACCAAAAGTTTGTTTTCATCCCTAAACTTTAAAAAGTTTGTTTTTCATCACTAAACTATTAAAAAGTTGGTTTTTTGTCTCAAAATTATTGAAAAAATTTCTTTTCCATCCCTATTTTTGTCTATAAAATATTTTTAAAAAACTCTTTAAAGTTTAAGGACGAAAAACAAAATTTTGGTAAAGTTTAGGGACCAAAATAGTATTTTACCCTATATATATATATATATATATCCACAACGAAGATGACACTGAAAGTCAAGATTCATTCTCAATTCTCTTTGAACAGGTAAACTCTCAGCTGCCATTATGCATCCAGAAATCCATCTAAAGGAAGAGTATGAAACAGATAAACTCTCAGCTGCCATTATGCATCCAGAAAACCATCTAAAGGAAGAGTATGAAATTCTATCATTTTTATTAATCAAAAAAAGGATGAAATACTTAGAAAGCTTTTTCTAAAATGCTCTTTCCACGTGTAAATAATACCTTGAGAACAAAATGAATATCCTCGTAACAGATTCTACAATTTTCACTCAAAGAAGATATTATGTCAGATTGTTTCAAATACAAAGAACTAACATGATTTAGTTGATTTCCAAAGGGTAGGTAGGTAATGGAACTTTCTTTCAAAAAGTACTTATTGAGAAAAGAAAGTACGCAGACAAAAAGATGAATGGCATAAATTGTAACAAACAAAAAAAATTATAAGTAAATTTTGATTTTCAAAGAAATTTACTTAAAAAAAATTATTATAATAATAAAATTATAAAAAATAAAATAAAATAAAATAAAACCAACAACGTTGATACGCTTAGTGCTTCTTCAGAATGCACCAGAAAAGGTACACCTAAAAAATTACATGCTCAAGCTTGGAAGAATCAGGATTTGACTTGTGGGAACCTAAGCAAAATAGAAACCTATAATTGCCAAAATGGAATTTCTGCAAGTATTTTAAAAAGAAAATCAAAAGCTATGTATACAATCAACAAATAAAAAATTGTGATGTGCACCAATAGCTCTTGCAAGCGTAGATGTTTCTCTGCTTCTTCTTTTTGTTCTTTCTTTTGCTTCCTCTCCATCACTAGTGTTCTTTTCTTCTGATAAGCAAGTGCTGATTGTTCTTCAGCCCCAGCTTTTTCTTTTTCACATTTCTCATACTCTCCCTTGAGTTCATCAGACCCAGATACCTGCTCCATAAGTGCAGTAAGTTCTTCGGGATTTTTGGATGCAATGGACTCCACATCACCCTACATAACAAATTCAATTGGTCATTTGGAGTAAGCTCCAACTTCCAAAGAAATCAAATATCCAACCCATTTACTAGATGTGCAAAGACGAGTACCTAAAAGGTTCATCCAATCAAGTACCAATCTGGGGAAAAAAAAATGCATCAAGTAATCACGGAGTAATATAGTGGTCGTACATTTTTCTGTAACAAAGTGACCCCTTAGACCATGTATTATTTCATCCAATCTACTACCAATCCCAGGGCCAAAAAAAAGTCAAGTAAAAATGTTGACTATGTAGTAATTTAGTGTTATTACATATTTCTGTACAGAGTGATCCCATTAGACCATGTCCTAAGACTAATGTGACTATTTCTTTTATTCTGCCTCTCAGAAACACAATAATATGGTGCTCTTACATGTTTATACAACCACTGTGTCTCATGCAGTGTATTTGGAGGAAGAGAAATGCTAGTAGTATTTGATGGAGTTCAGCTCTCAATAAAAAATGGCTGTAGAAAAAGTCAAATTGTGATCTTTTTTTTTTTTTTAACTCAAACCATGATCTAATCAATTCTCCATTTTCTACATTAATGATTAGGTTAATTCTACATTTTCTTTTTTGGTAATCAATTCTCCATTTTCTAATCATCACGAAATTGTATACTATATAATATAAATCGCATCCTACACATTGTGGTTACGCAAAGTGGACACACTCCAATTTTTTCTTTATATTTTTTTTTCTCCTTATTATACGTATACTGTCCTTTTGTCCATTTATTTTACACACTTAAAGACTATACATCTTGACAAAAGAGTACTCAAATGAATCCTCAACGTTTAAAAATATTACTCCGATTAAAATTCTATAGTCAAAAGTCTAGAAATTTTATTTCAAATTTGCATTATATTCATTTTAAATTATTTTAATAAACTACATGACATGCTTTCGTCATGTGGTATACCATATACTATAAGCACATTCAAATTCTTTTGTTAAGTTATAAGCAAATTCAACTTATTATCATTCTTTACTCCAAGAAAGTTATATACTATGATTAAATTTCAATTACCAAAGTTTCATGAAACTTATACGGAGTTTTTTTTTTTTAAGTTATTTTAATAAACTATTAAAATTTTTAGTTTTGCTACAAACGGGGACGTACACGTGCTTTCACCCCATAATTTAAAGAAATTTTTGTTCCTTTATTTTTACCATAAATTTTAATTCTTCAATTTCAATTAGTTTATTGATACGGGATTCGTAAGGGGCAACCCAAACTTAACCGATATAATAAATGCAAATAGGCTGGATGAATATATTTTATATTTTTTGGTTTTATGGAATTAAAAAAAAACACTCAATAATTTAAATGATACATAAGCTCACCACCAAAGTAAACTCAAAGGGATACAAATAACACCACCCAAAGGAATTTAATTAATGATACAAAACTATTTTGGCTCACCACTCTATGGAATAAAGATTAACACCACCCAAGAGATACAGAAACCGACACTCGACGCCCAAAGGAATCCACACAAGGGATAAGAGATGATTTAGATGAAATCCATCTTTTGAAAAATACAAGGTTTTTTTAATTCTGAAAATACACTCTAAATTTAATTTGATTCAGCTAAAGGCTTAAATAAAGCTTGTAACAACCCCCCAAGCATAGGAAAAAGAAAATAACAATAAATGCATTCACTTAACTTGACCAAAGTCAAATATGACTCTTGGAACTTAGAAACACAATAAAGTACTTGTACCTAGGAGAAATAAAACATAAAGTCTAATTCATCCTAGGAGACACTAAATAAAGATTATTTGACTTTATTAATAATAAAAAACGTTCAAAATAATAGGTTGTTATTCTAATCTTTAAGGAAAGCTTTTTGGGCCAAACTGACATCAGATTGGACTTGCTAGATCTTGGGACACTCCGGTGTCAGAAGAAATAAAACATAATGGTTGAATGTTTCCTAGGGAACCAAAATTAAATACTCTTTGACTTCTTGAAGAAAATGACTTCAAATATCTTCTGAATTGTTGGGCGAATAACGGCGTTATTTGCTGGGCTTAAAAATCAACATGGTTGTGCTTAAGAAATTGATTGGAATGGGCTATAGGCTTATTCAGATACTCCTCTTGCCACCATGTTTGTAGCTGCCACTTTACTCCAGTGTCATTTACATATAATTTTTTATTAACCCGTATATCGCATGAGCATATGCTAGTGTAAAGGACGAAAATGTGCATATAAGAGACCTTTTAACCACAATTCTCCTCTCCCTCCAAATCCAATTTCAAAAGGTTAGTCTACATTTTCAAAAAACACACCCCTAAAAATCCGAAATATCAGAACCTTTTGTTCTCCTTTACTTTAATTCATCATCAATAAAACAACCGCAAAAAATTACTTTAAAAAAAATATAAATTGAACAAATCAAGAGAATAAAATTTCTAAAATTGTTCCTAAACTACTAAAAGCACCAAACAATTTGAAAGCAGAAATCATAACTAATTAACAGTACAACAAATTGAACAAACTGTATGAAATGATAGGACTCAAAAACCCTAAAAACACTTAGAACTCAACAAATCATAAAATTTTGAGAAAACTAAGAGAACTCAACACCACAATCACATGGATTCATATAAACCCTAAGAGAGAGAGAATAAAACCTGAAAGACGAGGAAATTGCGAGCCTTGACGAGAATTCCAAGATCCCTAAGCTTGGCATTGTAGACGTCCCAGGTGACGGTGGTGCCGTCAATCCGGTACTCGCTACCACCGGAGCTGGTGATGATGCGAGTGAAATGGAGCTCGGAGGAGTTAGCGAACTGGTAGACCAAGCGAACAGAGGCGCGGCGGCCTTTCTGCTCTTTCTCCTTGTCGTCGAAGGCGTAGATGAGGTCTTTAAGATGAGCGCCGCGGAGTTGGCCGGCGCGAGCGCCGAGGACGAAGCTTATGGCGTCCATGAGGTTGGATTTGCCGGAGCCATTGGGGCCGACAATGGCGGTGAAGTCGTAAAAAGGACCGATGGTTTGGAAGCCCTTGTAGGACTTGAAATTCTCGAGCTCTAAGCAGTGGATTTTGCCTGGGCAGGGTAGGGATGGCATGGCTTTTTCTTTTGGTTAGGGTTTTGTGAGAGTGGAAATTGGCAGAGGGTTTGGGTTTTGTGGGGTGGGAATTGGCGGGAGAAGGAGGTGTGTGCAGAAATATAGGGAGCGTGAATGTCCATTTCCATCTTTGGAATTGGAATTGAAGGATCAAACCAACACAAAGTTTCACAAAATCAAGGAAAATGTTGCGACTCTTGTGGGGATTTTTTTTGGTTTTCCTTTTTCGAAATTAAAATAAGATATTTAAAATAAAAAAAGTGCGGGAGAATCATTTTTTTGCCTTTTTCAAAATTAAAATAAGATTTTTAAAATAAAACTTTTAAAAAAAAAAAAATGTGGGAAGAATAAAAATAATTGGAATTCCGTTGCCGGGACTTGAACCCGGGTCTCTCGGGTGAGAGCCGAGTATCCTAACCAACTAGACTACAACGGAATTTATTAATTCAACTAAGGATTACTCCATTTATCCAAAAAAAAAAAAAATTTATATTAGTCCTCCATTAGTTTTACTATTTTTGAAACTCCCCGCCTCACCCCCAATCAAAGCCTACACGTTTCTTGTTATTGTGCAACTGCAGGTGGCAGACTCCCATTTACGTACACCTAGAAATAAAGGGCATATGATATCAGCATATGTGACTTATGACGCTGACACTTGTGGTGGTGGTAATTAAAGACACATTTTTTGTTAAAAAAAAAAAAAGAGTCACATGTCTCATCAGTTGTGTTAAAATCATAACTGAGACATGTCTCACATGTCTCAGTTATGATTTATCGTTTATGATTATTGATGAATCAAGAAAATTCACCAATGGATCGCACGATACTCTTCTCGCCTCGGATACTAACCTGCACGAAACAAAAGAGAAAACCTATCGAATGACACCGGTGTGGTGCCGGCCAAACACCCTCCAAAGGTTAAGTCAGAAAGTATGCTCACAACTCTAGAGTGCTAGAGAGGGTTAATTATGCGTACCTCGGCTTGTGAGGGTATTGGAGCTTTTATAGTGGCTTGAGGTTGACATCCCTTCCTTAGCGCAGAAGTCTTTTCCTTATAGGACTCTTCTTGTAGAATCCTAAACGTGATGAATAAGTCTCCTTCTTATGTGGAAGATTTTTACCAAGTATATAAGATTTCCGGAGTCCTACTAGCGCAAGGACTCTATTTGGGCTCTTATGAGAATGGGTCAAAATATCCCTCATTAGGGGCTCAGCAGGCCCATGGACAACTAGCCCACCATTCTTCACCCCGTCCATATCCTGCCCGTTCACATCAGATCCGTCCACAGGGGGCCCGTGCAGATGATGGATCCGCTTATTCGGGCTTAAGAGATATTTTTCCCCTTTCAGTTGCCCCCTCACCCGATGGGTCCGTCAGCAATTATGAGCGGACCCATGGGGTGACGGATCTAAAACTCGGTACGCCTGTCTGTAAATTTTCATCCGTACATTGCTGAATCAGGAGCTGACGCATTAATGTGTTGTGCCAAATGTCAATCTGTCAGTGGCTGTTGTTTTGGAACGAGGCGTCGCTTCGTCTTCCGTGCACTCCCAGTATAAATATTAGTCCTCCGCCTCTCATTTCTCCACTTGCTGCTGGAAGAGATTTGTCAGAGCGAGTCCGTCACGTCTGTCAGAGCACAA